>NC_073380.1:10638658-10706158 GCF_028641065.1 Leucoraja erinaceus | reverse complement strand
CTGCATCTAGCATTAAATGACCTCCCCTTTATTCTAAGACAGTGGCCCCTGGTTCTGGACTTGCCCAACATTGGGACCATTTTTCCTGCATCTAGCTTGTACAGTCCTTTTATAATTTTATATGTTTCTATAAGATATCCCCTCATCCTTCTAAACTCCAGTGAATACAAGCCTAGTCTTTTCAATCTTTCCTCATATGACAGTCCCAGGGATCAATCTCGTGAACATACGCTGCACTGCCTCAATCACAAGGATGTCCTTCCTCAAATTAGGAGACCAAAACTGTACACAATACTCCAGATGTGGTCTCACCTGAGCCCTATACAACTGCAGAAGAACCTCTTTACCCCTATACTGAAATCCTCCTGTTATGAAGGCAAACATTCCATTAGCTTTCTTCACTGCCTGCTGTACCTGTGAGCCAACTTTCAGTCACTGGTGTACAAGGCCGCCCAGGTCTTGCTGCACCTCCCCCTTACCTAACCTAACTGCATTGAGATAATAATCTGATTTCCTGACACTTATACTTAAAGCTCCAACCGATGAAAGCCCACATACCATATGCCTTCTTTACCAGAAGTATATTAGCCCTGTCCCATGGTGCGAGTTCATTCCAAGAGCTCTCCCGAGTTTAAAAAAAATCGAACTTGTGGCAAGCACGGAGAATGAACGTAGCGGTACGTCGGAGCTCGGGGACGTCTCTTAGCGCTAACGGCAGGTACTCGGGAAAGACTCACTAATGGCAGGTAAGCACATGGAAGACTTGTGAAGATTTTTCAACGTGATGAAAAATGTCCACGAGAGCCCCGAGTACCGACGAGTTGCCCTTACCGTAAATCTCCGAGTTCGAATCAGGACAAACTCGGGAGAGCTCTTGGAATGAACTCGTACCGTGGGACAGGGGTTTAAGTCCTTTATACGTTCTTTACCAGAGTATAAGTAAATTGGTTGTAGAATCAAAATTGGTTGTAAAATCAAATTTGCACTATTTATTTGGTAGATTGCAGTTGCATCAGCGCCAAAGAATATCAGTAGTATTAAGGTAAAGTCGTTCACGTAACTAAAGCTCTTGCCATTGAAATCAATGGACATGATTTAACAACCTGCAAGGAAACTATGATGTTGCCATTGACCTTTAGCTATGACCTAATAGTTAAACCCATTATTAAAGAGCTATCAGTCTCTTTGAGGTGAACCTCTCTGATACCCATTGTTGGCCAGTGTATGTTTAACCCAATTGCTCAAAACCAGCAATAGTAAAGCCAAAACCAGCAATAGTAAAGCCACTTTCTGGAATTACTCACAAATTCTACTGAGTTTTCCCCTTGATTCAAACTCAGAGAATGTCCGTAGCGAGTCTGAAGGAGTCTGTAGCCAGTCTGTAGATATTTCGTAGAGGCTCGTAGGTACTCAGGGCATCAGGTAAGTTGGGACTTTTTTTCAGCATGTTGAAAAATCTACACGAGTAAAAAAAATAGCTCCGAGTACCTACGGCTGGCATCTCCAAGTTTGAATGAAGGGGAAAACTCGGGAGAATTCGTGAATAACTCGGCAAAGTGGAACGGGGCTTAACTGAACAACAATCGGGGTAGCACAGTGGCACAGCGGTAAAGTTGCTGCCTTGCAGCTCCAAAGACTCGGGTTCGATCCCAACTACAGTTGCTGTCTGTATGAAGTTTATACATTCTCACCGTGACAGCGTGGGTTTTCTCTGGGTGCTCCGGTTTCCTCCCACACTCTAAACACGTAGAGATATGTAGGTTAATTTGGTTTTGGTAAAATTGTAAATTGTCCCTAGTGCACAGGAAAGTGCTATACAGGGATCACTGGTCAATGTGGACTCAGTGGGCCGAAGGACCTGTTTGCACATTGTATCTCTAAAACTAAAAACTAAAACCAATTAAAGAATATCTGCAGGTATAAATCCACAGGGGAAAACACACAAATATTTTAAATTTTAAACATTTTATTGAACATGTAGTTATATTATGAAGGCAGAAGCTGAAAAATCATGAATAAGCCTTTTCATTTTTTAGTTTAAAATGGATTACATCCTGAATATTTATCAGAAAGAAATATATTTGAAAATACATTTACCTTAGGCCCAGATAGTCTGTCAATCAGGTCAAATAAACAATATTGATGGCTTTGTTTGCCATTAAAAACCCATCCAAAAAAAGTTATACTTTTGGGGGAATTTTATGGCCAACCTTTTATGTAGTTTAGAGATACAGTGTACTATTGCTGGTTTAGAGAAATAGGCCATTCGGCCCAACGAGTCTGTGCCCACCAGCAATCACCCAAACATAATTCTATCCAGAAACATAGTTCTATTTACAGAAGTCAATTAACCTCCAAACCTGCAGGTCTTTGGAATGTGGAAGGAAACCGGAGCACCCGGAGAAAACCCACACAGGGAGAACGTGCAAACTCCATACAGACAGCACCTGCAGTCAAGATCGAACCTGGGTCTCTGGCTCTGTAAGGCAGCAACTCTACCGCTGCTCCACCATGCTTGAAAAGATTTATCGAGGTGATGTACTTGAAATTGCAATGGATTTCCTTTGATTCTTCAGAATGGCAAGCACCAAATCTGCAACTGCGTCTTTAGATTTAGGTGTCGAATGCAAGAGAGAATGCCTAAAGTTTCACTGACATTACATTTGTAAAATACCTCCACCAAGTGACCTGGTGAAACTGGGCCTTTGAAAACTAACTTTCCAGCTCATTTAGATCACAGCCCTCTATTCCCAAAGTGCTAAAGGTTGCATTTCAGCTCCATTTGGAAGATCACAGCTGTATACAGTGGCTCTGTACAAACGAGGAATCTGTAGGTAGGGTAGCATAAAGAAGTGCCAAATCAGGATTTTTTAAAGTCAAGGACCCTCACAGTCTGTGTCCTACAGTGGGCCTCTACTGTAGGACAGAGGAAATCAATGTGAAGGAAGAATAAATTGGATGCATTGGCTGTCTGAGGAACTATAAGCCCTGCCACGATCTCGGTAGAGATGCCAAACGAGGATCTATGCATGCTATACAGTCAGAGATAAGACCATACATGAATACAATCAAACCGTCCACAGTGAAAAGATAAAGGAAGATACAAATAAATGGATGCATTTAGTGCAAAGATGTAGATCATTCAGAGTTTTGATTAAATGTCGGAGTAAAGATGACAGTGATCAAAGGTCACCTCAAGGCGAACATGCCAGATTTGGAAGCCCTGGTGAGGAAGACGCACTCAAGTCAGAATGATGAGAGGGACTGTTTAACTAAGTTTGCCAAATAATAACAGCTGGGTAAGCAAAATATCAACCTGTTGGACCCTTTCCCTGAATCTGGATCTGAAACCTAAGCATTTTGCAAAGTCAAGTTCTAGGAAGGAGATAACGAGGAATTTCTTTGAAGTAGAAGGGAATACACAGGCGGCTGTACCAAATGATGGGAGAGGGGAGAAGAGGGTTAGGGGTGAGAAGGACCAGGAATGTGAGATGGCCTAATTCTGCTCCTTAAGTTAAGTTATTGTGGTCACCATTGTCACAAGGTAAATGTGAAAAACTTTTATTTGCATGCTATACAGCAAGATAAGACCTACCTGAATACAATCCCGGTGGCAGCATCAGCACGATTCAACAAGGTCACCAATCCCCCAAGTTGATGAGAGGGACGTTTAGTTGCCCATTCCCAATCCGCATTTTCAAACTTCTCTGTCTTACCTGGGTCAAGGGTCCTCCATTGACCTCCCGGTGGCCATTCCCAAACCGCTCTCTCCCTGCATTCTCTCTGTCCTGGGTCACGCTCCCCATGGCCAGTGAGCAACACCGGAAATTGGAGGAACACCACCTCATATTCCGCCTGGGTTGCTTGCGTCCGGGTGGCATGAACGTTGAATTCTCCCAGTTTTGCTAGCCCTTGCTGTCTCCTCCCCTTCCTTAACCTTCGAGCTGTCTCCTCCCATCCCCCCGCCCTCGGGCTCCTCCTCCTCCCTTTTTCTTTCCTTCTCCCCCCCATCCCCCATCAGTCTGAAGAAGGGTTTCGGCCCGAAACATCGCCTATTTCCTTCGCTCCATAGATGCTGCTGCACCCGCTGAGTTTCTCCAGCATTTTTGTGTACCTTTGGTCCTTGATTATGCTCGTGGTCTTGCTGAGGCAGCGGGAAGTGTAGATGGAGTCAATGAATGGAGGTTGCTTTGTGTGATGGTCTGGGCTACGTCCACAAATCTCTACCATTTCTTGCGGTCTTGGAAGGAGCCGTTTCCAAACCATGCCGTGCTGCATCCTGATAAGGAGGCAGAGATTAGCCACGATTCAATGGCGGGGTGGACTCGATGGGCCGAATGGCCTAATTCTATTGCTATAACTTGTAAAGGTGTGTTAAGATGCTTTCTGCGACACATCTCTGGAAGTTGGCGAGAGTTGGAGGGGACATGCCAAACTTTCTAAGCTTTCTAAGGAAGTCGAGACGCCGGTGTGCTTTCTTGTCCAAAACCCCGATGAGACTCACCCAGGACAAATTGCTGGGGATTTTTATTCCTGGGAAGTTGAAGCTTTCGACCATCTCTGTTTTGGCATCATCAATGTAGACTGGAGTGTGTGGACTGCTTTGTTCATGAAATCACTCACAATCTCGTTTGTCTTGCTGACATTGAGGGAGAGGTCGTTGCCTTGGCACCAGGTTATGAAGTTCTCAATCTCCTTCCTGTACTCCGTCTCGTCATTATTCGATATCTGGCCCACAAGGCTGGTGTCATCTGTGAATTTGTTAATTAAGTTGGATTGGTATTTGGCTGTGCCATCGTGAGTATGTAAGGCGTGTAGTAGGGGGCTGAGAAACATCCTTGCAGGGCACCAGTGTTGAGGATTATGGTGGAGGACGATTTGTCACCTATCCTCACATGGTTGGGATAGTGGCATTGAAAGCAGAGCTGTGGTTGATGAATAGGGGTATGACATAGGTGTCCTTCTTATCCAAGTGTTCCAGGGATGAGTGCAGGGCCAGGGAGATGGCATAGTCCATCGACCAGTTGCAGAGGTAGCCAAACTGCAGTGGATCAAGGCTGCTTGATAGACTGGATTTGATGTGTGCCATAACCAGCCTCTCAAAGCACTTCATGATGGTGGATGTCAAGGCCTGTGGCCAGCAGGCATTAAGGCATGAAATCTTGGTTTTCTTTCGTACCGGGAAGATAGTGGTCTAAAACATGTCGACTCTTGTATATGGACTCAGTGTGGTCTACTATAATACAATTTTATACTTATACAGTTGTGCATAATGTATAGCTGGATTGTCACTGAACTGTGTGTGGGTGGCACAGTGGTGCTGCGGTAGAGTTGCTGCCTTACAGTGCCTGAGACCTGCGTTCGATCCTGACCACCGGTGTGTCTGTACGGAGTCTGTACATTCTCCCCGTGACCGGTGTGGGCTTTCTCCGGGTGCTCCGGTTTCATCCCACACTCCAAAGACGTCCAGGTTTGCAGGTTAATTGGCTTTGGTAAAGTCGTGAATTGCCCCTGGTGTGTAGGATATGGGGTATGGGGCGATCGCTGGCCGGCACTGACTTGGTGGGCCGAAGGGCCTGTTTCCGTGTTGTATCTCTAAAGTCTATAATCTAAAAAAAATTATTTCACCGTAATAAAGTATGCGTAACAATAAAATACGATTGAACCATTGAATTTTAATCCTTGCACCTCAACAACATCCCCTCCCCCCACCACACCAGAACACAAGTCAATGTAGGGCTCTGTAGGGCTTGATGTGTATCTTCATGGGAGGGGGAGTTTGAGGCAGTGTTTTGGACCTTTCAGTCCTTTAAATGACAGCTCCATTTCTGTCTAGCAGTGGCTACAGTTGTCTCTTCTGCTCTGAATTTGCAATGGAGTTGGTGGATTCAGAGGAAGAATTTCATGTAAATAACACGACAAGCTGGACTAACTCAGCGGGTCAGACAGCATCTCTGGAGCCGAGGAATAGATGACATTTTGGGACGAGACCCTTCTTCAGACTGTGGAGGGGGCAACGAGAGATGTAGATGGTGATATAGAGAGACATAGAACAAATGATTGAAAGATATGCCAAAAGGTAGCAATGATAAAGGAAACAGGCCATTGTTAGCTGTGGGATAGGTGAAAATGGTTACAAAAAATGAGACTCAACAAGACGGTAGTACAATAAACTAGTACAACGGCTAGAGTGTGGGGAGGGATGGAGGGAGTGGGAATGCAAGGGTTACAAAGTTAGATAAATCAATATTCATACCACTGGGTTGTAAGTTGCCCAAGCAAAATATGAGGTGCTGTCCCTCCATCTTGAGTTTGTCTTCACTCTGACAGTGGATGAATCCCAGGTCAGAAAGGTCAGCCTGGCAATGGGAGGGAGAGTAATGCCCCTGTCCTGAACAGAAACCTCTGGAGACTTTGCGTCCCACCCAAGGTTTCCGTGCGGTTCCCGGAGGTTGCAGGTGGTTGCCGGAGGTTGCAGGTAGTGGAAGAAGGTAGGGAGACTGACAAAAACCTCCGGAAACCTCCGGGAACCGCACGGAAACCTTGGGTGGGGCACAAACATAGAAACATAGGAACATAGAAAATAGGTGCAGGAGTAGGCCATTCGGCCCATCGAGCCTGCACCGCCATTCAATATGATCATGGCTGATCATCCAACTCAGTATCCTGTACCTGCCTTATCTCCATACTCCCTGATCCCTTTAGCCACAAGGGCCACATCTAACTCCCTCTTAAATATAGCCAATGAGCTGGCCTCAACTACCTTCTGTGGCAGAGAATTCCAGAGATTCATCACTCTCTGTGTGAAAAATGTTTTCCTCATCTCGGTCCTAAAAGATTTCCCCCTTATCCTTAAACTGTGACCCCTTGTTCTGGACTTCCCCCAACATCTGGAACCATCTTCCTGCATCTAGCCTGTCCAACCCCTTAAGAATTTTGTAAGTTTCTATAAGATATCCCCTCAATCTCCTAAGTTCTAGCGATGGGAGGGATCCAGAGTCTCCAGAGGTTTCCGTACAGGTTTCCTAAGTGGGACAGGGGCATTAAAGTGTTTGCCAACTGGGAGATTCATGTAACTGCTCATCAGAAATTGCTCATTGGGAAGGAACCAGTCTATTTTTTCATTGGCAAGTGAAACTAACACACCTTTAGAAAATGCAGTCATTTCACATCATCAAGTTGTGTCTGCAGAGGGATAATATAAATCAGTGGGTGGCGTAAAGCAAGATGCAAGTTAGTTGTACTACATCAATAGGAATCAGATAACATTTGCTATGACTTTTACGTAGGTTGAAGCAGTTCTGCATCTCTTTGAAGATCAAAGAACACGTTGGAGGGGTTTAAATTGTTTGAATTGTGGGAAAATAGGAGGAATTTTTTCATGTCAAGAAATTTTTGAATTTTAATGATAATCTCAGAATATATTAGACTTTAGAGATACAGCGTGGAAACAGGCCCTTCGCCCCACCGGGTTCACACAGACCAGAGATCACTCCGTACACTAACATGATACTACACACTAGGGGCAATTTACATTTATAAGCAAAACAAATTAATCTACAAACCAACAAACTTTACGTTATTTTGATATTTCAAGACCACTGAAAATTTATAAACTGACAAGTATTTACAGGTGAAGTGTGGATTTAATCAGTCCGTGTCATTTTTATTTAGAGACACAGTAATGATGGCGGATGTGCAGGAGTGGGCACCGTCTGTGTATGGCCGCCTGCCCGCAGTCCGTCTCTTCACCTTTTTTAAATTTTAAGTCCTGTCCAAAATGTTAGTGGAGGTCTTTTATGTGGTGGGTTGGGGTGGGGAAGGGTGAAACTTTAATTCTTAGTCTCGTACTTGGTCGGAGAGGCAGCATCCCTCCGAGCTGCTTCTTCGCCCCGTCCTCGCGGCCTGCCATCGAGAATGGAGCGGCGTTTCCTGTCGGGACCGGCCGGGACTACAGCTTCGGCGGCGGCACAACGCAAGGACACCATCACGGAGTGGAGCCACGGAGCGGGCGATGCCTTACCGGGTCGCCGTGCGGTAAGCTCCGGAGCGCTGTGGCCGCCAACTCCCAACATCGCGGAGCTGTGGCTGCGGGCGTCCGGCCGCGGGCGGTGCTGAATTTGGAGCGCCGCGGAGCCTGGGATCGAGTTCGCCGGGGTAGGAGCACCAACCGGCGCGGCCTGAGGGCTACGAGTGCCCCGGTCTCCGGTCTCCGGGGAGGAGGCAGCCGTTCCAGACTTTCCCAGCCACTTGAGGAATTGCTTCACCCGACGCTGGAGTTCCATCTTCACTGCAAGAGGGCCCTGAAAATTATTGGACTGGCTGCAAGGCCACAAATGGGCCCCGACCTCGGGTGTTTCACAGAGGAAGAGGACTTAACTTTCTGGTGCCTTTCCCCACAGTGGAAAGTTTTGATTCTGCTGTGGGGGGACGTTTGTGTTGAACTCTATAATGTGTTGTGTCCATTTTCTTTATTTTTTCTTTTTTTTAACCTTTTTCTATGGTTTGTATGGAAACTTATTATTTAATTTATGTAAAGCACTTTGGTGTCAATGCGAGTTGACTTAAAACGTGCTATATAAATAAAACTTACTTACTTACTTACTTACTTACTTACTTACTTACTTACTTACTTACTTACTTACTTACTTACTTACTTACACAGCATGGAAACAGCCCCTTCTACCCACCATGTCCGTACTGGCTACAGGAATACACCCGTACACGAACACTATTCTACACACGAGGGACAATTCACAATTTTTATTGTAGCCACTTAACCTATAAAGTGCAAGAATTTTAACTAATAACATGTTATCTCAAAAATTTCAACTATCAAGGGGTAATAGGCAGGGATGTTCACAAATGTTCAATTAATGTAAGACATAATCTAATACAATTTAAAATTGTACATAGATTATATTATTCAAAAACAAGATTGAACAAATTTTATCCAAATATATCCGCCACTTGTGATAAATGTCTTAGTTTCCTGCATAAAACTTTATAGATTTTGGAATGATATTTTTGAAATACTTACAAAATTATTCAAGACAAGAATGGAACCCATTTGGTGTAATGGAAGATGGAATAAATTGAACGCGTCTCAAAATCGTATTCCTTAATTATGGTTTAATAATAGCAAAAAAATGTACATCAATACCAACGCTTAAAATGTGGATTGCAAGTATGTTGGACACTGCTCATCTTGAGGAAATGCAGGATAAATCAGATTCATAACGAGTTGGTTTTTTTTTTTGGAATCATATGGTGCAGTAAAAAAATAACTGTTTCAGGACTGGACGAGGGTCAAGACTATACATAATGATACTCCTTTTCTTTTCACTATTTTCTCTCTCAACTTTCTTCATTTACTCGTGAAAACTATATTTTGCATTTTTCTATCCTTTACTATCTAATTCTTTTTTCTTATATCTTTTTTCAGTAACAAAAAAAAAAAGAAGTTGTACATAAAATGTATTATGAAAATATATATTAGGCACTTTGGTGCCATATGACTGTGCTTACTTCTAATAAAATAAAATATTTAAAAAAAAAAAAAAAAAAAAAACCTACAAAGTCCTTGGAATGTGGGAGGATAACAAAGATCTCGGAGTAAACCCATGCAGGTGACGGGGAGAACGTACAAACTCTGTACAGACATGCAGCCATAGGCAGATTCAAGATTCAAGGGTTTTTTTGTCAGGCCAGTTCCATACATGGTACAATCCTGTGTGAAAATCTTGTGCTGGATGATTCCATACAGTAAATTTAACATTGAATTATAAAGTGCATGCATTAAATTATAAATGAACATTAAATTATAGAATAGGCCAGTTCAGATGAGTTTCAGGGTTGGTTGATTCAGCAGCCTGATTGCCTGGGGGAAAACAGCTGGTTTAGGGGTAGGGTATTGACATGGATAGAGAATTGGTTGGCAGACAGGAAACAAAGAATAGGAATAAACAGGTCCATGTCAGAACGGCAGGCAGTGCCGCAAGGCTCGGTGCTGGGACCTCAACTATTTACAATATATAATGATTTAGATAATGCGGTTAAAAGTAACACTAGCAAATTTGCAGATGACACAAAGCTGGGTGGCAGTGTGAACTGCGAAGAGGATGCTAGGAGGTTGCAGGGTGACTTGGACAGGTTGAGTGAGGAAGATGCAGTATAATGTAGATAAATGTGAGGTTATCCACTTTGGCGGCAGATGATTATCTCAATGTTGTCAAATTAGGAAAAAGGGAAGTGCAACAAGACCTGGGTGTCCTTGTACATCAGTCACTGAAAGTAAGCATGCTGGTGCAGCAGGCAGTGAAGAAAGCTAATGGCATGTTGGCCTTCAGGACAAGAGGATTTGAGTATAGGAGTAAAGAGATCCTTCTGCAGTTGTACAGGACCCCAGTGAGACCACATCTAGAGTATTGTGTGCAGTTATGGTCTCCTAATTTGAGGAAGGACATCCTTGCTATTGAGGCACTGCAGTGTAGGTTCACGAGGTTAATCTCCGGGATGGCGGGACTGTCATGTGAGGAAAGATTGGAAAGACTGGGCTTGTATTCACTCGAATTTAGAAGGATAGAAACGTATAAAATTATAAAAGGATGAACAAGCTAGATGCAGGAAAAAATGTTTCCAATGTTGGGGGAGTCCACAGTCTAAGAGTAAAGGGGAGGCCATTAGAAACTGAGATGAGAAAAAACTTTTTCACCCAAAGAGTTGTAAATTTGTGGAATTCTCTGCCACAGAACGCAGTGGAGGCCAATTCACTGGACGAATTTAAAAGAGAGTTAGATAGAGCTCAAGGGGCTAACGGAATCAAGGGATATGGGGAGAATGCAGGCACGGGAGCGCCGGGGAGATGGCAGCCCTGCCGGCAGTCTGTTTGTTTTTTCTATCTTTTTGTTATTTTTAGTTTATTTCACAGGAAGAATTGGGCCTGAACGCCGCCGCTATGGGAGTCAAGACTGTCCTGTCAACGGAGGGCTCGAGGCCCCCGACCGAGGAAGTACAAAAGGAAGGACTTGAACTTTATTTCGCCTTCCATCGCAGTGAGGAATGTGTAGGAGTCACTGCGGTGAATGTTCATGTTAAAATATGTTTTTGAGTCTGTTGCCTTTAATTGTATGACTGACCTGGCCAGTGAAATTCCTCGTATGTTGCAAAACATACTTGGCGAATAAAATCTGATTCTGATTCTGATTCTGATTCTGATTGTGGATGAACAGCCATGATCACAATGAATAGCAGTGCAGGCTCAAGGGCCAAATGCCAAATGCCCTCCTCCTGCACCTATTTTCTATGTTTTCGATGTTCAAGTGCCTGGTGATACGGGACCTGATGCTCTGGTATCTTCAGCCTGAGGGCAGTAGGCAGCATCGACTTTGGTCCGGATGGCTGTGGACCTTGATGATCCTCAGGGCTTTTCTAACTCATCACCTGGAGTATATGTCCTGGAGGGAGGGCAGCTCGCACCCGGTGATGTGCTGGGCCCTCCGCACCACTCTCTGGAGAGCCCTTCGTTCATGCAGCTGCCATGCCAGGTGGAGATACAGTTTGTCAGGATGCTCTGCATGGTGCCCCTGTAGAAATCCCTGAGGACCCGAGGGTTCAGGCTGAATTTTGTCAGTCGCCTGAGGTTGTAGAGGTCCTGTTGCACCTTTTTTGGGATGGTGCGAAATGTGGGTGGTCCAGGTCAGGTACCCTGTGATGTGGACACTGAGGAACCTCTACACCTCTATACCTTCGATTTTCCAGCATCTGTAGTTCCTTCTTAAACACTTTGTCTACTCTACTGCACTGCAAAACCTCCTCAAGGTATGCCTACTTTGAAGAAGTTCTCCTCCTCTCTCTGGAGACAGTTTCACAACCTCCTCTCTAACAGCCCCATCTCTGTGATCCCCCTGCCCTCCAACTGTACGCTTGCTGTCTCCTCCCCTTCCTCAGCCCTCGGGCTGTCTCCTCCCATCCCTCAGCCCTCGGGCTCCTCCTCCACCTTTTTCCTTTCTTCTCCCCGCCACCCCCCATCAGTCTGAAGAAGGGTTTTGGCCCGAAACGTTGCCTATTTCCTTCGCTCCATAGATGCTGCTGCACCCGCTGAGTTTCTCCAGCATGTTTGTGTACCCTTTACACCGCTGATATTGATGGGGGGGGCGGGGGGTGGGAACACTCCTGTAGTCGACGATCACCTCTTTGGTCTTGACGACGTTGAGAGAGAGGTTGTTGGCCTGGCCTACCGTGTCAGGGGCACTACCCCCTCTCTGTAGGCCGACTCATCCCCGTTGTGGTGTAGTGCTGTGGAGGTGTGGTCTCTGATCCTAACCACCTGAGGTCGGCCGGTCAGGAGTTCCAGGATCCAGGTGTTCAGACCCCAGGTCCAGGAGCTTGTCGACGAGCTTAGAGGGCACAATTGTGTTGATCACTGAACTGTAATCTATGACCAGCATCCTAACATAGGTGTCCCTCTTGTCCAGGAGGGTGAGATCAATGTGAAGGGTGTGGCCGATGGTGTCGTCTGTTAATCTGTTGGGGCAGTAGGAAAATTGGCAGGGGTCCAGGTTGTTAGGGAGTGAGGAGCAGATTATGTCCTTGATCAGCTTCTCAAAGCATTTGCTGATGATGGGTGTCAATGAGGGGCGGTGGGGTGGGGTGCTTCCTCTCGAACCAAGCGTCGAAGTGATTTAGCTCATCCGGGAGGGAAGCTGTGGTATTGGTGGTGTCGTGGTGGACTTCATAGTCCGTTATGGTCCGAAGACCCTGCCTGACGTGCCGTGGGTTGCTGGAGGTGAGGTTGGCTTCCACCCCCTCGCAGTAGTGAAGATGTCTCTGTTCGGAGCATATTGTACACCACTCTATACTGCACGCCTGTGATCAATCTACAGAAAAGCAAGCTTACAGAGACTTGAACTAGCTTATAATGATGCCATGAGAATATTACTTAAGAAACCTAGATGTTGTAGTGCAAGGGAAATGTTTGTAGCTGCAGGAGTCAATACTTTATCAACTGCCTTAAGAAACATAGAAACATAGAAAATAGGTGCAGGAATAGGCCATTTGGCCCTTCGAGCCTGCACCACCATTCAACATGATCATGGCTGATCATCCAACTCAGTATCTCATCCCTGCCTTCTCTCCATATCCTCTGATCCCTTTAGCCACAAGGACCACAACTAACTCCCTCTTAAATATAGCCAATGAACTGGCCTCAACTACCTTCTGTGGCAGAGAATTCCACAGATTCACCACTCTCTGTGTAAAAAATGATTTTCTCATCTCGGTCCTAAAAGACTTCCCCCTTATCCTTAAACTGTGACCCCAAGTTCTGGACTTCCCCAACATCGGGAATAATCTTCCTGCATCTAGCCTGTCCAACCCCTTAAGAATATTGTAAGTTTATAGAACTGGCAGATGTAAGAACCTCCCATTTGCTTTTTAACTTTGGATTAGTTTATAACGTGCATCGCGGAAACGGGACATTCGGCCCACCGAGTCCACGCCGACCAGTAACACTATCCTACACGCTAGGGATAATTTTACCGAAGCCATTCTTTGGAATGCGGGGGGAAGAACGGGAGGTCCTGCAGAAAACCTATGCAGTGACAATGTACAAACTCCATTCAGATAGCACCCGTAGTCAGGATCAAACCCGGGTCTCATGCGCTACAAGGCAGCAACTCTACCGCTGCACCACCGTGCCACCTATTCTTATATATATATAAATTTCTATATACATTTATTGCCGGATTAATGACTCTGAAAATGAAATCATCTTGGCCTTATCAAACATAAGGTTTAGCACTACACGCTACCAATCCCAGCTGTGGAGTTGTCTCGTAGAATACTGAGTTTTTTATTCTTGATCTAAAACCATGCATTGTGTTTTTGTATGTAATTTATTGTGCTTTTGTAAGTAATTTACTGTGCTTTTGTATGCAATTTATTGTGTTTTTGTATGCAATTTATTCCATGTAATGTCTTGTCTTTTGTCTGGACCTTGAGTCTGTAATTGTAAAAGTTTTGGCCCTTCTAAGGGTCTCTGTTGCTGTCAGGCAGCAGTTCTATTGCCACGCCACCGTGCAGCCCAATTCAGAGAAATCAAGTCTAGTTTTGAAACAAACAGCAGTGGAGACGTGGGAGATATTTAGAGGCTGCAAGCAATTTCACCAATGCTTTAGATGTGTGCTTTGCCTTTCAAGTTTCGCTTCAACAGTGCATCAGTGTTTCAGGTGCTTGATCTAACCTTGACAAGTGAATGGAGGATGGGATGGAATCAATGGAAAAAGTACAAAGTTTACAATGCGGGTCCAATGTTATTGCCAACAACTCAGTGGAAAAAGCTTCAACTCATCCACAAATTTAAAAGATAGAAACCTTTTTTAAACTGAAACTCTTTGAAATTCCAAAGACAGGAACGGTTCCTAGATCCAGTGCGAAGAAGGGTCTCGACCTAAAACATCACCTATTCCTTTTCTCCAGAGATGCTCTTTGACTCACTGAGTTACGCCAGCTTTTTGTTTAATCCAGCGCCTGCAGTTCCTTCCTACACATATATTCCTTTTATTGTCCGAATCTTGTTTCTATTAATAAATTTGTGGTGCAGGAAGAAATTGCAGATGCTGGTTTACACAGAAGCTGGAGTAACTCAGCGGGTCAGGCAGCATCCCTGGAGAGAAGGAATAGGTGACATTTCGTGTCGAGACTCTTCTTCAAACTGTGGGTCAAGGGAGAGGGCAACTAGCGGTATGAAAAGGTACAGAACAAATCAGAGCCGGAACCAATGACCCAAGAAATGTGGAGCCCACAATGGTCCATTGTTGGCTGTAGAAGGGATGATTACGAAGAAAATTGTGATGATCTGTCAAGTTAAATATGTACATTTTTTTCACAGAAATGTTCGACTTGAAAACCCCTAGGTGTTGGTACAGAATACTGAAGGAATAGAGTGTAATAAGAATTTCGTCGAGCATATTTAACTAAAGCAATTGGAAAACATCATTACTATTGCTGCATGATACATAGTAATCTATCAGCAAGCTTTAAGCACTCATTTTATATTGAAAATGTTCTCATGTGTAAAAAAATCTATTTAACATCTAACGTTAAATCATTCATTGATAATAAGATCTGATTCAACTGAGACTTATGGCACGATGGTGGAAGAGGTTTCCAAGGTGTGAGCGTCGAAATGCTCTTTAACTGATGTCAGGGGTTATGGGGAGAAGGCAGGAGAATGTGGTTAGGAGGGAGAGATAGATCAGCCATGATTGAATGGCAGAGTAGACTTGATGGGCCGAATGGCCTAATTCTGCCATATCACCTATGGCCCAGGTGAAGACCCAAAGTTCCCACTGAAAGCAGCGGGAGTGAGATAGAGCTAAAATAAGAAGCGGGATTATTGCAAGTTACAAAAGCAAAATATTAGGAATGCTGGAAAGCTTGAGTTGATTCCAAGATGGAGAGAAGGCAGGCACGGGTTACTGATTGTGAATGATCAGCCATGATCACGATGAATGGCGGTATAGGCTCGCAAGGCCAAATGGCCTCCCCCTGCAACTATTTTCTATGTTTCTATGGCGCCCAACCCAGGCGACTATTTGTGTGATAGCCACAGAAGCAGATCTACAATCACATATTACAATCACTCCACACTCTTAAATCTCTACTCCTGCAGCAACATTTCTTACTTTATCTATGATCTTCTTAAAGCCTCGGATTATCTTTGATCGGACTTTACTGGCTTTACCTTGCACTAAAAGCTATTCCCTGAGTTTATTGTCATGTGTCCCTGTATAGGACAATGAAATTCTTGCTTTGCTTCAGCACACAGAACACAGTAGGCATTTACTACAAAACAGATAAATGTGTCCATATACCATGATATAAATATATACACACATGAATAAATAAACTGAGAAAGTGCAAATAACAGAAAATGGGTTATTAATAATCAGAGTTTTGTCCGAGCCAGGTTTAATAGCCTGATGGCTGTGGGGAAGTAGCTATTCCTGAACCTGGTTGTTGCAGTCTTCAGGCTCCTGTACCTTCTACCTGAAGGTAGCAGGGAGATGAGTGTGTGGCCAGGATGGTGTGGGTCTTTGATGATACTGCCAGCCTTTTTGAGGCAGCGACTGCGATAAATCCCCTCGATGGAAGGAAGGTCAGAGCCGATGATGGACTGGGCAGTGTTTACTACTTTTTGTAGTCTTTTCCTCTCCAGCATGCTCAATTTGCCGAACCAAGCCACGATGCAACTGGTCAGCATGCTCTCTACTGTAGAACCTGTAGAAGTTAGAGAGAGTCTTCCTTGACAAACCGACTCTCCGTAATCTTCTCAGGAAGTAGAGGCACTGATGAGCTTTCTTGATAATTGCATTAGTGTTCTCGGACCAGGAAAGATCTTCAGAGATGTGTACACCAAGGAATTTGAAGCTCTTGACCCTTTCAACCATCGACCCGTTGATATAAATGGGGCTGTGGGTCCCCCTCCTACTCCTTCCAAAGTCCACAATCAGTTCCTTGGTTTTGCTGGTGTTGATGGCCAGGTTATTGTGCTGGCACCATATGGACAGTTGCTCGATCTCTCTTCTATACTCTGACTCATCCCCATCAGTGATACGCCCCACAACAGTGATATCGTCAGCGAACTTGATGATGGAGTTCGCACTGTGGCTGGCTACGCAGTCATGAGTATAGAGTGAGTACAGCAGATACTCCCTTATCATGTATTTGTACACGGTGAATGGCTCGATTGTAATCTTGTGTTGTCTTTCCGCTGACTGGTTAGCGCGGAACACAAGCTTTTCACTGTACCTCAATACATTTGATAATAAACCAAACCAAACCAAACCAAACCCTGAATAAATAAACCCAAAAACATGTGAAATGGTCTGCAAATTCTGAGAAAGATAATGAGAATACGTTGGGAACTTCAGATGCTGGTATCTTGAGCAAAAATACAAAGTGCTGGAGGTACACAGCTGGTCAGTTGTGGAGGGAATGGACAGACAGCGCCTCAGAACAGGACCAAGGCATAGATAGAGTGGATGTGGAAAGGATGGGAGAATCTAGGACCAGAGGTCAGAGCCTCAGATTGAAAGGGCGCTATTTTAGAAAGAAGATGAGGAGGAACTTCTTTAGTCAGAGGTTAGTTAATCTGTGGAACTTATTGCCACAGAGGGCTGTGGAGGCCAAGTCAGTGGATATTTTTTAAGGCAGAGATAGATAAATTCTTGATTAGAACGGATGTCAACAGTTAAGAGGTGAATGCTGGAAAATGAGATTAGGAGGCAGAGATCAGCCATGATTGAATGGCGGAGTAGACTCGATGAGCCCAATGGCCTCATTCTACTCCTATAACTTGTGAATTTGTGAATTTGTGACCATTCTTCAGACTAAACAGGTCCTGTTCCAAAACGTCATCTGCCCATTCAATGTCAGAAAAAAAAGTCCCAGCCCAAAATGTTGTCTGTCCATTTCCGTCCACAGATGCTGTCTAATCCATCGGGTTCCTCCAGCACTTTATGTTTTGCTAATAGAATGCTTTAGTCTGAAGCGTTTTCTTCCGAACTGTAAGTACAGAGTCAAGACAAAGGGCAATTTGATGGGTCAAGTAATAGGAAGTCAATGAAAATCAAAGAATCTGCAGAATCCACAGAATCTATCAAAATATTCTGCAATTGGATGGGAAGAAGGTAATCGGCCTAAAAGCCCTGTCCCACGGTACGAGTTCATTCGAAGAGTTCTCCCGAGTTTGCCCTGATTCGAATTCGGAGAATTACGGTAATGGCCACTCGTCGGTACTCGGGGCTCTCGTGGACATTTTTCAACATGTTGAAAAATCTTTACGAGTCTTCCCGTGCTTACCTGCCATTAGCGATGTCTTCCCGAGTACCTGCCGTTAAGAGCCGCTAAGAGATGTTCCCGAGCTCCGACGTACATGCTACGTTCATTCTCCGTGCTTACCACGAGTTTGATTTTTTTAAATCTCGGGTGAGCTCTTGGAATGAACCTGCATCGTGGAACAGGGCTTTGAAAATTGTAACGTCCAGGTTCAGGAGCAGTTTCTTCCCTACAGCCAACAGGCTATTAAACACTATGATCTCCAAATATGCTCCAGACTAAATAGACTTGTGGGGCATTATTTTTTTCTTTGCATTATTCTTATCCACGCGCCTGACACCAGACATATGAAATAAGCATTCTTGCCCAAGCTCTATCTCGCGAGAGGCTTCTGGGAGAGCAGCGAAACTTGGAGTTGGGAGTCATTGAATTGGACAAATTGGAAACAGGCCCTTTAGAACATCAAGTTTGTGCTTATCATCAATTATTTATTTTAATCTAATCCTACACCAATCCCATTTTATGCTCTCCAGATTCCCCCCAATATCCTCCAGATTCTATCACTCCACCTCACGGTAGAGACAAGTTACAGTGGGTTAATAACGTTCCAAACGTCATGCCTTTGGGATGTGGTTGGAAACTGGAGCACCTGTGGGAAACCAAGTGGTCATAGAGTGAACATGCATTCTTCACTCACACAACAACCAAAGTCAGGATTGAAGCTGGGACTACCTGCTGTGCCACTAAGCTGCTCTGATGTTATCAAATTTGTAAAGTGTTGACGTTATTGGAATTGCAAAAATTCATGTTCATTAGTGATAGGAGCAGAATTAAGCCATTCGGCCCACTGTCTACTCAGCCATTCAATCATGGCTGACCTATTTTTCCCTCTTAACCCCATTCACCTGCTTTCTCCCCATAATTATACTTCAATCATTTCAAAGAGTACAAAATAAGATCATGTTCATAAGTTCTAGGAGCAGAATTATGCCATTCGGCCCATCAAGTCTACTCCGTCATTCAATCATGGCTGACCTATCTTTCCCTCTCAACCCCATTGTCTTGCCTTCTCCCCATAACCCCTGACACGTGCACTAATCAAGAATCTATCCATCTCTGTCTTAAAAATATCCATTGATTTGGCCTCCGCGGCATTCTGTGGCAATGAATTCCACAGATTCACCACCCTCTGATTAAAGAGATTCCTCCTCATCTCCTTCATAAAGCAATATCCTTTAATTCTGAGGCAATTACCTCTGGTCTTGTCCCAGACTCTCCCACGACAGAAAAACGATAAAAATAAATAAACCAGCAATCAGGTAAAGTCAAATGTACAATAAAGTAAAGTAGGCATACCTTGAGGGCATGCACAATACCTCAACCTTTGCACAATAGTCAGTAATGTCACCAACAATGAATGTGTCAACTCAAGATGAAATCATGAAGGCTTTTTTCCTAGAAACATTAGGGTAGATTAAAAAAAAATACAAGTCCTGAATGTGACCTTTTCAAAAAAGTGACTTTTTAAAATAACTGCTTTTCATTTAGAACGATAGACTGCTCAGTATTCATTCAACAGTTACAACTTCTGCCTGAATGAAAATCCATATTCCTGTAAAATCAAATTCCACATAATGCTATAAAGTGCCAATGCAAGTGGAATTTTTAAAAAGGTAAATACTTATTTCTTTGTCATAAAACATAATTTTTCAGTTCTGCTAAAACATTTGAGCTAAGGTTAAATTATTGACGTCCTCATTCTGAATATTTAAGTCGGACTGCAAATTTACTCTCTTTTAATATGAATATTAAAAATAGAAACAACCTCTTCAGCCTCATCCACTATTTAGTATCATGAGTGATCCTATACCTAATCAATATAAAACCAGCCCGATCATTGCACTTACAATGTCTTTGGTGCGTAAAATATATGTTGCAAAGACTTAGACCTTCATCCAAGACCACAAGATATTACAGAGAATTGTGGACGCAGCCCAGACCATCACATAAAGCAAACTCTCGTCCATTGACTCCATTCACATCTCACGCTGTTTCGGCGAGGCCCGCAGCATATTAAAGAACAAGTCGCACTCTTGCTCTTGTTACTCCCTGTTCTCCCCTCTCCCTTCAGGCAAGAGGTACAGAAGTGAAAACCCATACCTCCAGATTCAGGGACAGTTTCTTCCCAGCTGTTATCATGCAACTGAGCCATTCTATCAATAACTAGAGCGTGGTCCTGAGCTACTATTTAGCTCATAGGAGACCCTCAGACTATCGTTAATCAGACTTTACCGGATTTTACCTTGCATTAAATATTATTACCTGTATCATTATTCCCTTTATCATGTTTCTATGTTTCTATGTATCTGTACACTGTGGATGGCACAATTGTAATCACGCATTGTCTTTCCGCTGACTGGTTAGCACGCAACAAAAAGCTTTTCACTGTACATCAACAATAAACTAAACTAAATTAAAAACATTCACTGACAACATTCAAGACCCTCCGTGGTAGAGGATTCCCATGCCTACACCATCTGATTGAGGAGATTTATTTTCATCACTTTCGCAAATGGCAGATGCCTTACCCTGAGACAATGCCCACTATTTCTCCTGCCAAAGGAAACAGCTTTACAACATTTACCTTGTCAATCTTTCTCACTGTGTTAGATGTTGCAATGAAATCATCCCTTATTCTTAGAAACTCTATTTGGACAATCCTACCCTGTTTCTATTCGTAGGAAAACACATTCGTCTCCATAAAATTCAACTATTTTGACTTTAGAGATTCACTGCAGAAACAGGCCCTTTTGCCCAATGAGTTCACGCCGACTGCCGATCACCCCGTACATTAACATTATCTGACACACAGACTACGGGCAATTTACAACTTTTTTTACCAAAGCCAATTTATATAAAATCAAATCAAACTACAATTTTTTTACCAAAGCCAATTAACCTACAAACCTGCATGTCTTTCACGTCTCAGGAGGAAACCGGAGCAACCAGAGAAAACCCACATGGTCATGGGGAAAACGAATAAACTCTGTAACAGACAGCACCCGTAGTCAGGATTGAACCTGGGGTTCTGGCACTGAAATGCAGGAACTCTACTGGTGCATCATTGTGCGGCACACAAAATGTGGCTGTGTTTGTCCAAATCAGTCCGTGTTTGTCCAAATCAGTCCGTGTTTCTCCAATGCACATTTATCTTTCCTTGAGCCTGGATATTGAATGAGGATGCAGTGCTCAAATAAAGGCGGTTCTCACTATGCCCCTCCATCCAGGTGTGCACCCATTTATCTCACTACCTCGCCCTTCATTCCCCTCCCCTCCCTCCCCCCCCATCCCCTCCGTCCTCTATTCCTCCCTCTGGTTTTACATTTCACACATCTTCACTCCTTATCTAACATCCTTTTGTTTCCCTCCCATCTGCTAAACAAATCCCTCTCACCTGTCTCCATCACTGGTCAGATTATGCCCCATTCCCACCTCTTTTCCAGCTTTCTGTCCCCCCCCCCCCCCCCCCTTACTTCTCCAATCAGCCTGAAGAAGGGTCCCGACCCGAAACGTCGCTCATCCATTCCCTCCACAGATGCTGCCTGTCCCGTTGAGTTATTCCAGTCTTGATAAAGGAGGCTTATATTTTATTAAGATAATCTTTTCTGCAGAGTAGAAGTAGAATGATGGTGTCGCCATTGCTTTCTAACTATTGACAAACATTTTCTAAATTTACTAACTCATAACAATTTATGAGAACTGCAGGAAAAAATAGATTTTATTTTGCCCTTTATGACACACGGCCTGTTAATAAGGGGCCAGTGCAGTGATCTTAGAGTATGAAAGACCAATGGAGGACTCGGCGTGGTTGAACCAATGTGGGGTGGGGGGGAGGCCAAAAGGAAGAGCTGGCGTGCTTTGTAACGTTGTCAGTGCCGTAGATGGCTGCCATTTGTATACATTGGGAATGCAGCAAAGAATTTCACTCTGCCCAGTCACATGTGACAATAAAGTATTCCATTCCTTTCAACCACAGTACAATCAAGTTGGAAATAGTTCAGACGGTCTAAACTGGTAGCAGCAGTTCTAAAGAATACGAAAACTTCGAAAAAATAAAAATGTGCTAAGGCGAGTGCCTGCTACAAACTGGTGTTATGTTTGGTATGCGATATGAGAGTGAGACCTATTTTACTTCGGAATCACGTGAGTGACTACGTGAAGAACCCCGCTTCCAGCGCATGCGTGTCATTTGGACCAGGTTCATCGGGTCAAGTGATTGAATTTATGGCATATATAAATGACGAACGCCTGTGTATAGCTAGACATATCCAATTATACATGGAATATACTAAGAGCATTCGAGGTCAGGAAATGGCTCTGTTAATTTCTTACAAGAAACCGCACAAAAGGGTCACGACCCAAACTATCTCAAGGTGGCTCAAATGTGTCCTAAAGATGGCAGGAATAGACACTAATGTTTTTTTAAAATCTCATTCCACCAGGGCTGCAGCAACATCCGCAGCAAAAATTCTGGAGGTGCCAACAGACCAAATCCTCAGAATGGCAGGATGGTCATCGGAAAGGACTTTTCCAAAGGTTTATAACAAACCAGTTTTGGAGCCAACATCGTTTTCTGAAAGCATTTTACGTTCAATAATATAATTTGCCCGAAAGGTTACAGGGCTATGATTTCAATTTAATAAATTTATTTTTCGTTATATCTTTGTATGAGTGTGTTTTAAAATTGCTAATGATACTTTCTCCCAATACCCAAGGCAGTTGTGAAGCATGGACTCGTTCCACGGCATGAGGTCACAGAGCTTTGAAATCTTCACGTAGTCACTCACGTGACTCCGAAGTAAAATAGTAAGATTAAACGAGAACTTACCAGTTTGAAGTTTGATCTGTATTTTATGAGGAGGAACGTTGAGGGAATACGTGCCCTCCGTCCCACCCTCCTATGATCATATCAAAAACTGGTATCTCTTTGATAATCTTACTATGTTAGGTCATTATAGTTTCTGTGACCTCACACCGCTGCTTTGAAGAGTGACACGCATGCGTTGGAAGCGGGGTTCTTCACGTATTCCCTCAACGTTCCTCCTCATAAAATACAGATCAAACTTCAAACTGGTAAGTTCTCGTTTAATCTTACTATTTTTTGTTATTCTTTACACATTCAGTGTAGAAACAGGCCCTTCGGCCCACGGTGTCCATGCCGACCAACGATCACATAGAAACATAGAAAGTAGGTGCAGGAGTAGGCCATTCGCCCCTTCGAGCCAGCACCGCCATTCAATGTGATCATGGCTGATTATCCAGAATCAGTACCCTGTTCCTGCTTTTTTCCCCATATCCATTGATTCCTTTAGCCCAAAGGGCTATATCTAACTCTCTCTTGAATACATCCAGTGAATTGGCCTCCACAGCCTTCCATAGCAGAGATTTCCATAGATTCACAACTCTCTGGGTGAAAAGGTGTTTCCTCATCCTAAATGGCCTTCCCTTATTCTTAAAC
Organism: Leucoraja erinaceus; assembly: GCF_028641065.1. NCBI lineage: Eukaryota > Metazoa > Chordata > Chondrichthyes > Rajiformes > Rajidae > Leucoraja > Leucoraja erinaceus. The sequence continues at coordinate 10,682,799 of NC_073380.1, read as the reverse complement.
TGTGACCCCTGGTTGTGGACTCCCCCAAGATGGGGAGCATTTTTCCTGCATCCAGCCTGTCCGATCCTTTAAGAATTGTATATGTTTCTCATCCTTCTAAATTCCAGTGAATAGAAACCCAGTCGATCCATTCTTTCATCACCTGTACACTAGTGTCTATGTTATCCTAGTTTTGCATCCTGCACAGGGCGTAATTTACAGAAGCAAATTAACTAACAAACCTGCATGAATTTGAATATGGGAGGAAACCGGGGCATCTGGAGAAAACATACAAACACAAGGAGAACACATAAACTCACAGATTGTTCAGATTGGAATCCATGGCTCAACAATTGGCAGTGTTACACTTTAATCTGGAGATGCAGTTAGTAGATACTTAATAAAACAGTGACGTGGAGAACATACTAACTCCTTACCGACAGAGCACAACATAGACAGGATTGAACCCAGGTCTCTGACGCTGTGGCACTGTGTCACCCCTATTGTTGGCTAAATCACCACATTGCTGGATAAAATACAAAATTCATGCCTTGCAGTGCATGAGCCCAAGGGAGAAGATGTACCTGTATCAATTTCATCATCTGACTTGCTTTGGATACATTCTAATGTTTAGGCTTGCCAGGAGCTATGGTTAACATCAATCAATCAGCTTGTTCACTAGCACAGCAGGTAAAGCTCTGCATCTTGAAAACATTGGATTATTAAATGCGGATGAAAATCAACAAGCCCTTCATTTTAATATTATCAAAGGCTTTCCTGAAACTGTGCCAGGCAGCACAATGATGCTGTCGTAGTGTTGCTGCCTACCTACAAACCTGCATGTCTTTGAGTCTTGGGAGGAAACTGCAGCACCCGGAGGAAACCCACGCAGTCACAGGGAGAATGAACAAACTCCATACAGACAGCACCCCAGGTTCATAGGTTCAATGGTTCTAGGAGTAGAATCAGGCCATTCTATTCATCAAATCTGCTCCGCAATTCAATCATGGCTGATCTACCTTTCCCTCTCAACTCTATTCTCCTGCCTTGTCTCCATAACCCCCGACACCCTAACGTATCAAGAATTTGTCAATCTCTGCCTTAAAAATATCCATTGACTTGGCCTCCACAGCCGTCCATGGGCAGGATTGAACCTGAATGTCGGGTGCTGTGAGGCAGCAGCTCTACCAGCTGTAAAACCATGCTGCCCAATTCTCTTTTTTATTAATCTGTCCTGCTATCTTTTATAAGTAGGAGAGCACCAAGTATTACTCTTGCAATCATCTTGCAGCTTCTTATTCACTTTTCCCTTTGGATAATATTTTACCCTGTTTTAATTATATATTTCTTGAGAAGTAGGCAATGCTGCAAAGTTTGCATTAATTGGCACTCATTAGTTTCTTCAAGAAAGTGGCAGTGGGGATACTCGCATATCAATCAAAATCAAACAAAAATCTGCATTAATTCCCTCCAGACTCCGAACTAGTACAGACAGAAGCAATATTGTTACAGTCAGATTGCTGTTATATTGCCGTTAGATTGGACTACCCGGGCTGGTAGGAGAAAGGGTCATGTGATAGGAGAAGAATTAGGCCATTCGGCCCATCGTTCACTCTGCCATTCAATCATGGCTGATCTATCTCTCCCTCATAACACCGTTCTCCTGCCTTCACCCCATAACCCCTCACTCCTGTACTAATCATAAATCTATCTATCTCCACGTAAAAAAATATCCATTGACTTGGCCTCCACAGCCATCCGTGACAAAGAATTCCACAGATTCATTACCATCGACTGAAGAAATTCCTCCACATCTCAAAAGTTCACAAGTTATAGGAGTAGAATTAGGCCATTCGGCCCATCTCCTTCCTAAAGGAACACCCTTTAATTCTGAGGCTATGACCTCTAGTCCTACACTCTCCCACAAGCGGAAACATCCGCTTCACATCCGCATGCCTTTCACTATTGGGTATTTTTTCAAAGGTATCACACTGTAAACTTGGCAAACAGCTTGGAGGAAACTGCTGAGTTGGAGAACAGGGGAGTAATATGCTTGGAATTACGAGTGTAATTTCAGAGATGCTCCTGGTATCTTGCATGTAATCAGAATTTCACCTTTCCTCTGGCATCTCTTGAATTATGATTTCCAATAGATGTTTCGCAGGACCTTGCTGGATTTGTGTAAATAGATTTTGAACAATGCAATATTGATAATAAAGGTCCCCTGCCAACGCCAGCCTTGTATTATTTCTTGGAAGAAAATATTGGATTTGTTCTTTAGTATGTTTTTCTTTCAAATCAATACTTTCACAGGTGATAATGACATAGCTGCTGCAACATAATTTTCTGCTATGATTTCAGTGAATGGAAATGGCATTAATAACTCTGGTATGAAATTCACAAATAATAAACATATGATTATGTAAAGCCTTATTACCTCAACCCTGTATTCTTCAAATTCAATTTCTGCCTCCTGTGCAGTGAAAATGAAAAGCAACTGTTTAAATATTGAAATGAATTCTGTATGTCTTATTATAATTGGATATTCTCTGAATATTTACATTTATTACTTTTTTTTGTCATTATTTAAATTCATCCCATTTTAAAGAAAATAATTAACCATGCATTTGCTTGATATAGATTAAAATAAATTTGGGGCGGAGCAGAGGTAGTGTTGCTGCCGTACAGCTCCAGAGACGCGGGTTCGATCCTGCTTTGGGTGCTGTCTGTACGAAGTTTATATGTTCTTCGCGTGACCTGCGTGGGTTCTCTCCGGGTTCTCTGCTTCTCTCCCACGCTCCAAAAACGTACAGGCTTGTAGGTCAATTGTCTTTGGTAAAGTTGTAAAACTGTTCCGAGTCAGTAGGATAATGTTAGTATGTGGGGGATCGCTGGTTGGCGCGGACTCGGTGGGCCGAAGGGCCTGTTTCCGCGCTGTATCTCTAAACTAATCTAAACCAAATTCAGGGATTGGTAGATCGACTGCATCTCAGGCAATGTTGTTGCTGAATGTGTATGAAAGTGTCTGCAAAGTGTAATGGTCGAGGAGCTGAGCTCTCATCGTGCTGCGGCAGATTTGATTTCATTTCCATTTTCATGCAACTGTTGTAACTCACCTCTATTCACAAAGGGCAGGAGCTGAATATTGCTGGGTCGCCTGGGCTGCGTCGATCACTAAACCCGAGACCAATTAAGCTTTGACACCGCCCGCATGCAATATACAATTGCTCTGAGACTTTCAGCAGAAGTGTAAATTGGAATTAAAACCATTCTGTATCAACAAGATTAATTTCCTCCAGTAGTGCATGGGGAAAAGAATTGCTATCCTTTGGTATTGCTCGTCAAGGAAGCACGGAAACCACATTGGAAAGGCTCCATAAAAAGCAGAGAGAACAATGTGAAATTAACCCATACCCACTGTTCTGATGCAATTATAACATCACCTTCATGGCAATTTACATGATCACCATCTGTAGCCAGGGTGAACTCTCCCTATTCAGAAAATAGAGGCCAAAGAGAACTGCAAGCATAAAAAGTGTTGTACGTAATTAAATGTAAGGAGTGTAAAGGGCCTGCCCCACTTATGCGATTACGGCCCTTAATTTACTGTACATAGGCAAAATGGGTAACAACCTCTGAGTTAGGCTGACAAGACACCTCAACAAAATCACAAGGGGAAATCAGTCCAAACTCATTGGCAGACACTTCTAGCAGCACGGGATCCGGTCCCTCGGGATCACGGGCCTAGAAACAAACATAAATCGGTCAACCGGGCGTAGGAAGAGGGCAGAGAGGAAATAGATTGAAGCGTTACCGACACGAGAGCCAAATGGTCTTAACGTAGCAAAATCTCAAGCATAGGGTGGGCCCTGACTGACTCCTACAAATCTGCAGAAGGGCAAGTGCAAAGGCGAGCAGATTTGGACGAGGGTAATGAGACCGTGGGCCAAACCAAAGTGGCAGTACATGGTGACAAGGAATCTCCAGGGGGAGATCATTGTGCACCAGAGGGCATTTTGCCCCACTGCCCAATAAATGATAACCCAGCCCTAATGCATGACCATCCCTAAACAGTCCTCGCAAGGCAAGCAGCATCAAAATATGAGGAATGATACATCAAGGGAACGTGAGTAAAGGAAGGAGATTATTTAATCAGCAAGAAAGTGACTAATAAAAATATAATCTGTTGCTTTGTACTATGAATAATACCCCAGCTATTTACGATATATATTAATAATTTGGACGAGGGAATTGAATGCAACATCTCCAAATTTGCAGATGACACAAAGCTGGGGGGCAGTGTTAGCTGTGTGGAGGATGCTAGGACGCTGCAAGGTGACGGATAGGCTGGGTGAGTGGGCAAATGCATGGCAGATGCAGTATAATGTGGATAAATGTGAGGTTATCACTTTGGTGGCAAAAAACAGGAAAGTAGACTATTAGGTGAATGGTGGCCGATTAGGAAAGGGGGAGATGCAACGAGACCTGGGTGTCATGGTACACCAGTCATTAAAAGTAGGCATGCAGGTGCAGCAGGCAGTGAAGAAGGGGAATGGTATGTTGGCATTCATAGCAAAAGGACTTGAGTATAGGAGCAGGGAGGTTCTACTGCATTTGTACAGGGTCTTGGTGAGACCACACCTGGAGTATTGCGTACAGTTTTGGTCTCCTAATCTGAGGAAGGACATTCTTGCCATAGGGGGAGTACAGAGAAGGTTCACCAGACTGATTCCTGGGATTTCAGGACTTTCATAAGAAGAAAGACTGGATAGACTCGGTTTGTACTCGCTAGAATTTTGAAGATTGAGGGGGGATCTTATAGAAACTTACAAAATTCTTAGGGGGTTGGACAGGCTAGATGCAGAAAGATTGTTCCCGATGTTGGGGAAGTCCAGAACAAGGGGTCACAGTTTAACGATAAGGGGGAAATCCTTTAGGACCGAGACGAGGAAAACATTTTTCACACAGAGAGTGGTGAATCTCTGGAATTCTCTACCACAGAAGGTAGTTGAGGCCAGTTCATTGGCTATATTTAAGAGGGAGTTAGATGTGGCCCTTGTGGCTAAAGGGATCAGGGGGTATGGAGAGAAGGCAGGTACAGGATACTGAGTTGGATGATCAGCCATGATCATATTGAATGGCGGTGCAGGCTCGAAGGACCGAATGGCCTACTCCTGCACCTATTTTCTATGTTTCTATGTCTCTATGAAAACAAATCAAAAAAGTCTAAATTTAGTCTATAGACTTTATTATTTGATGAAAAAATCAAATACTAGAACAAGCTGCAAGACGAGGTAGTTGAGGCCGGGTCTATCGCAATGTTTAAGAAACAATTAGGCAGGTACTTGGATAGGACAGGTTTAGAGGGATATGGGCCAAATGCAGGCAGGTGGGACTAGTGTAGCTGGGACACATTGGCTGGTGTGGGCAAGTTGGACTTGTTTCCATACTGTCCACTATAACTCCAGTGCATAGGTTTAAGGAGGGAGGGGCATACAGTATTGCGTACAGTATTGGTCTCCAAATCTATGGAAGGACATTATTGCCATAGAGGGGGTGCAGAGAAGGTTCACCAGACTGATTCCCCTCCCCTCCCCCTGTCTTATGAAGAAAGACTGGATAGACTTGGTTTATACTCTCTAGAATTTAGGAGATTGAGAGGGGATCTTATAGAAACTTACAAAATTCTTAAGGGGTTGGACAGGCTAGATGCAGGAAGATTGTTCCCGATGTTAGGGAAGTCCAGACAAGGGGTCCGTGCTTAAAGATAAGGGGGAAATTTGGCCTTTAAAAAACCGAGATGAGAAGAACTTTTTTCACACAGAGAGTGGTGAATCCTGGAAAAAATGGGCCAGTTCATTGGCTATATTTAAGAGGGAGTAGATGTGGCCCTTGTGGCTAAGGGGATCAGAGGGTATGGAGAGAAGGCAGGTACGGGATACTGAGTTGGATGATCAGCCATGATCATATTGAGTGGCGGTGCAGGCTCGAAGGGCCGGATGGCCTACTCCTGCACCTAATTTCTATGTTTCTATACGTTAATGGGGATGTGCGGGGTAGGTTTTCTCACAGAGCATGGAATGTGCTGCTGGAGGTGGTAGGGGAGGCAGACATGACAGTGACATTTAAGAGACTTTTGGACAAGCACATGGACATGTAAGGAATAGGGGGATATTCATGATGTGGTGGGAGGTATGAGATGGCTTTGGCATCATGTTTGGCACAAATATTGAGGGCCGAAGGACCTGCTGTTGGAGTGCATAAATAATTAAAGAATGTCAATAATTCCTGAGATGACAGTTCTGGATATGGCTATAGTGAAGGCTTTAAAGCTGTCAACATGCAAAACCTTTGTGGATAGATCATTGCTGGAAACAACGTTTTCCCTGGCACAGGCAGTGAAACCAAAGACTGTGGTCTCAAGGAAGTTAAACTGTGCATCTATTCTGGATTTGAAGGCCTTTTCTCTCCCAGTGAAGAGGGGTGGCACAGTGGCGTAGTGGTAGAGTTGCTGCCTTACAGCAGCTGAGACCCAGGCTCGATCCTGACTATGAATGCTGTCTGTACGGAGTATGTACGTTCTCCCCATGACCTGTGTGGGTTTTCTCCGGGTGCTCGGGTTTCCTTGCACGCTCCAAAGACGTACAGCCTTGTAGGTGAATTGGCTTTGGTAAAGTTGTAAAACTGTCCCAAGTCCTAAGTGAGTAGGGCAGTGTTAGTGTGTGGGGCGATCGCTGGTCGGTATGGACTTGTTGGGCCGAAGGGCCTGTTTCCATGCTGTTTCTCTAAAGTCTAAAAGTCTAAAGAATCTAAGTGATATAACGGTGACATCAACCACAGCATCTAACCATTTCCACTGCAGGTCAGCAATTGGATTGTAGAAACATAGAAACATAGAAAACAGGTGCAGGAGGAGGCCATTTGGCCCTGCGAGCCTGCACTGCCATTCATTGTGATCATGGCTGATCATCCACAATCAGCAACCCATACCTGCCTTCTCCCCATATCCCTTGATTCCGCTAGCCCCTAGAGCTCTATCTAACTCCCTTTTAAATTCATCCAGTGAATTAGCCCCCGCTGCCCTCCGTGGCAGAGAATCACACAAATTCACAACTTTCTGGGTGAAATTTTTTTTTTTTTTGTCCTCTCATTTTTAAATGCCCCCCCCTTTATTCTTAGACTTTGGACTCCAGTTCTGGACTCTAACAACATTTGGAACATTCTGATATCTAATTCCCCGTAGACACCATCTACTGCATTGTCCACATCAATCCTCTTTGTCAGTGCCTCAAAAACGCAATCAAATTTGTGGAACATGACCTCGTATGAATAAAGCCATGCGGACAAACCCTAACGCTAACCCTAACCCTAACCCTAATCCTAATCCCTCAACAGTCCTGGTATTTCCAAATGCAGATAGATCCTGTCCATGGCATGCAACCTCAAAATATGAGGAGAATGTCAGAGAAGATTCTCTTGAACTTCTACAGGTGTACAGGAGAGAGCATACTGACGAGTTGCATCATGGCTTGGTTCGGCAACTTGAATGTCCAGGAGCGATGCAGACTGCAAAAGGTTGTGACCACTGCTCAGTCCATCACGGGCTCTGACCTCCCCACCATCGAAGGGATATACCCGAGTCGCTGCCTCAAAAAGGCAGCCAGCATCATCAGATACCCACACACCCTGGCCACACACTCATTTCCCCCCTGCCATCGGGAAGAAGGTACGGGAGCTGAAAACTGTACGTCCAGGTTCAGGAACAGCTTTTTCCCAACAGCCATTAGCCAATTAAACACCATAACCTCAAATAAGCTTTGAACTACAGAGACTATTATTGGTATTACTGCACTATTATTGTCCGTCTGTTTTTTATGTGTATGACAATAGACAATAGACAATAGACAATGGGTGCAGGAGTAGGCCATTTGGCCCTTCAAGCCAGCTCCACCATTAAATGTGATCATGGCTGATCATCCACACTCAGTACCCCCGTCCTGTCTTCTCCCCATATCCCCTGACTCCGCTATTTTTAAGAGCCTTATCTAGCTCTCTCTTGAAAGCATCCAGAGAACCTGCCTCCACCGGCCTCTGAGGCAGAGAATTCCATAGACTCACCACTCTCTGTGAGAAAAAGTGTTTCCTCGTCTCCCTATTAAATGGTTTACTCGTTATTCTTAAACTGTGGCCCCTGGTTCTGGACTCCCGCAACATTGGGAACATGTTTCCTGCCTCTAGCGTGTCCAAGCCCTTAACAATCTTATATGCTTCAATGAGATCCCCTCTCATACTTCTAAACTCCAGAGTGTACAAGCCCAGCTGCTCCATTCTCTCAGCATATGACAGTCCCGCCATCCCGGGAATTAACCATGTAAACCTACGCTGCACTCCCTCAATAGCAAGAATGTCCTTCCTCAAATTAGGGGACCGAAAACTGCACACAATACTCCAGGTGTGGTCTCACTAGGGCTCTGTACAACTGCAGAATGACCTCTTTGCTCCTATATTTGGTTCCTCTTGTTATAAAGGCCAACATGCCATTCGCTTTCTTCACTGCCTGCTGTACCTGCATGCTTACTTTCATAGACTGATATATTTATGCGTGTGTGTGTGTATATACACACACACTGAACTTTTTTTTTCTCATTTATTATGTTGTTTACAGTGCAATATGTATACATATTCTGTTGCGCTGCTGCGAGTAAGATTTTCTCTTGATCTATCTGGGACATATGACAACAATGCACTCTTGACTATTGAACGTACCTGAAATATGAGCAATGGTTTCTGATACGAGGTGATACCTCCTGCAAGATTATCAATTCCACATACTCCTCACAGACTACTACTTTTAGAAGAGTAAGTGTTGATCTTCAAGAACAGAGCAGCAATAAATCTGAACCATTGAATACATCAATACAATGTGATATTTGGATGATGTGATTTTTTAAGTTCTTGCTTGTTACACCTCTGAGTGAAAGCTCTTTCCAGATGCCATTCCCTCCTCCACCAGCCAGCGTAATCATCATGAAACAGGCCTATAATTACCTCTTAACTCCATCTTTTTACTCAAGATGGGTGTTTCTGTACATAATAAACATCAAGAGTTGCTAAATTTGCCAGACCCTAATTTGAGGAAGGACATTCATGGAATTGAACATGAGGATACTTAAGAGATCCCATTGTAAGTGGTTCATCGATGAATATAAACGTTTGTCATTTCTTAATTACGGCAACTTGAATTTGCAATTCAAATCTCAGGAGTGTTAAGATCCAATATGATTCCTTGATCACTGCTAGTTTAGTTTAGTTTAGTTTAGAGATACATCGCGGAAACAGGCCCTTCAACCCACCGAGTCTGCGCGGATCAGCAATCACTGCACACTACACCATCCTACACTAAGGACAATTATTACATTTATACCAAGCCAATTAACAAAGATACAAAGATACAAAATACATTTATTATCACGTACAGCAATTGGTGTAGTGAAATTTGACTTGCCATTTTCAGCACACCAAATAAAAATAAGGCACAACATTAAATAATTTAACAATAAACATAAAAACATCCCCCCACAATGGTTCCCACTGTGAGGGAAGGCAGCAAAGTCCAGTCCTCTTCCCTGTTCACCCATGGTTCGGGCCTATTGAGGCCTCCGCAGTCGCCTCTACGGCAGCCCGATGCTTCAAGCCGTCTCGCCGGTTGATGGAACTCCGGCGTCGGCAGAACCCCCTCAGAGGCTTGGAGCGTCTGGAACGGATGCTTCCTCCCCGGAGACCGCGGCTCCCGAAGTCCACGGGCTGCACTGGCCGGAGCTCCACCACTGGCGATCTCGGCGAGAGATCCCAGGCTCCGCGGTGTTTAAAGTTCAGCGCCGCCCGCAGCTGGGCGCTCCACAGACCGCAGCTCCGCAATGTTGGAGTCAGCGGTCTCAGCACTCCGGAGCCCACCGCACGGCGACCCAGGTAAGGCATCGCCCGCTCCGTGATGGTGCTACAAACCTGTACGCCTTCAGAGTGTGGGAGTTCTTGAAGAAAGCCCAAGCAGATCATGGGGAGGAGTACAGACAAGCACCGGTAGCCAGGATCGAACCCGGGTCTCTGGTGGTGTAAGTGTTGTCAGGCAGTAACTTTACTGCTGCGCCACCATATCGCCCCTATTGCTACTATTCAATGTGCAGTGAAGAGGATGGAAACAAACTCCTTGGTTAGTACGGGTATTCGGGGTTATGGGGAGAAGGCAAGAGAATGGGGTCGAGAAGGAAAGGTAGATCAGCCATGATTACATGGCACAGTTGAATAGCTTAAATCTAACCGTGTAACTTATGAAACTTCAACAGAATTAATAATAATATAATTCAAACTGATGAGTGTAAACAGAGAGACAGAGAATAATAAACGTTCTGAGTCATGAATGTCCTATATATGTCCTAAAGCAACTTTCTGTTTTGTTTCAAACTAATTTTGCTGACTCATTCATTTAAATTGAATCCCAGTTAACATTGATACACCTGACTCATGAGATCGATACATGCACCAGATATCTTTCAACCACCCTACGATCAATAAAATCTAATTCTTGTCAGGCTTAATTAGCCAATGTTGCTTCCCGTTAAAAAAGTAAGTCTTATATTTAGAAACCAATTTAAAATACAGTAGACTCAATAATATTAATTTCTTGACCGGCTTTCCATCCCCTACACATAGTTTCAAGAACTTTCATTTCTTTTGCACATTCTTGCATTTGAATTGCTAAGCAATGTCATTTCATTTTGATTGGCTAAGGATATACATTTAATTAATTTATCGTATTAAAATTCTTACTACTCAGCAGGAACAGCGTGATTGCATTACCAAAATGGTTCAGGTTTATTATTGTTACGTGTATTGAGGTACAATTACCTCAGAGAGTATATTTGAAGTAGTTAGCTGAGAGCTAGCTGTAATGGTATCCATACTTATGTAACCTCTATTTTTGCATTCATACTGTCACAGAGTCATAGAGTTTGGAAACAGGTCCTATAACTCAACTTGCCCACGCCGACCAACATGCCCCATCCATTCTCATCCCACCTGCCTGTATTTGGTCTATAGCCCTCTAAACCTATCCTATCCATGTACCTGTTCTTTTTTTTTTTTAAACGTTGTGATGGTATCTGCCTCAGCTACCTCCTCTGGCAGCTCGTTCCATACACCTGCCACCCTCCTCTGTGTTGAAAAGTTATTCTTCAGGATCCTATTAAATCTATTCCCCCTCACCTTAAACCTATGTTCTCTGGTTCACGATTCCCCTACTCTGTGCTTTTACCCAATCTATTCCTCTCTATGGTGGCACTGTGGCACAGCGCTTGCAGCGCCGGAGACCCGGGTTCGATCCCGACTGCGGGTGCTGTCTGTATGGAGTTTGTATAATCTCCCTGGTGACCACGTGTTTTCGCCGAGATCTTCGGTTTCCTCCCATACTTCAAAGACGTCCAGACGTATCGGCTTGGCATTAGTGTAAATTGTTCGTAGTGCGTGTAGGAAGGATACTGTGCGGAGGTCGCTGGTCAGTGTGGACTCAGTGGGTGGAGGGCCTATTTCCGCGCTGTATCTCTAATCTAAAATACGAAACTATAAGATCACCCCTCATCATTCTTCAGTCTGAAGAAGGATCTTGATCAGAACGGTCGCCTATCCATGTTCTCCAGAGATGCTGTTTGACCCACTGAGTTACTCCAGCACTTAAGCTCTTCATTACGTTCCCTGTTTTTTAAACTCTCATCACATGGAAGTAAGGTGCTCTTATTTGTAGGAAGAAACTGCAGGTGCTGGTTTAAACCAAAGATAGACACAAAAAGCTAGAGTAACTCAGCGGGTCAGGCAGCATCTTTGGAGAAATGGTATAGTCTGTAACTCGGTTTCACCTCGTCCACAATTAACAATGGCTTGTGAACTTTATCATCATTACTGTTTGGCATATCTTTCATTCATTTGTTCTCCATCTCTCTACATCACTGTCTATATATTTTGTTTCCCTTGCCCCTGACTCTCAGTTTGAAGAATGGTCTCGACCCGAACCGTCACCTATTCCTTTTCTCTAGAGATGCTGCCTGACCGGCTGAGTTAGTCCAGCTTTTTGTGGCTATCTTCGGTTCTTCCTATTTGATCTATACAGGCTCTTCATGATTTTATTGACTTCGGATGTTGGGACTTCTCGGCCTCCTTTGTTTCAAAGAAAACAACCACTTTTCCAATCTTTTCTCATGGTGTAATTTATTTTCTGGTCCTGTTCGCACCTTAGCACCTTCTCCAGTGCAGACACATGTTCATCAGGAATGTAGTGATGAGAATTGCGGATGATGCTCAGGGTGTGATCTAGCAAGCTTTGTTTACAATTCCTGGAAAACCCTCACTTACATTTAATGTTTTGACTAAATAAGGAAAGGATTCCATGTGCCATTTTAGCCACATTAACCACTTGCTGTTCTTAAGGATCTTTAGAGATACAGCGTAGAAACAGGCCCTTCAGCCCATCGAATCCGCACCGACCTGCACATTAACACTACCCTTGAACAAAGGTTTATGTGGAGAAGGCAGGAGAATGGGGTTGAGAGGGGAAAATAGATCAGCCTTGATCAAATGGCAGAGCAGACTCGATGGGCTGTACGGCCACATTCTGCTCCAAAGTATAATGGTCTTATTACAGGTGTACCTTGCTTAGTGCTACTCCAGGATCAAGGAAAGAGCGTTCACATCGCGACTCTGTTTCCACCAATCTTTCCACCACCCCACACAAGAAGCACAAGATACCCAAGGAGTGCAAGACACCATTGTATGCAGATGCCGAGAAGTGTGAACAATTTCTAATCTTGTGATGTGGACTCAATAAGAAGAAGTGTTATTCCGCATAGTGCCGCATCACTAATGCTCTTTCATTTTGGACTCTAATTTGTACCCCCCAAAAATGAAGAGACTGCAGAATGGGAAAGTTTGTCCAAGCGGTGGAGGATGTACGTGGACCTACCCTCCACCACTTCAAACATGCTGACGTCCAATTCCTTAAAAGTCGGGCGGCACGGTGGCGCAGCAGTAGGGCAGCTGCCTTACAGTGCCAGAGATCCATGTTCGATCCTGATTATGGGTGCTGTCTGCACAAGGAGCTACGGAAGGATCCCGACCGGAATTCCACCTATCCATGTTCACTAAAGAACCTATTGATCCCCCAGCATTCCGTAAAGCCAGGGTTTAGATCTTGTTTGGAAATACAGCCTGGAAACAGGCCCTTCGGCGCACCAAGTCCACGCCGACCAATGATCACCTGTTCATATTACTTCTGTGCTATCCCACTTTCGCATCCACTCCCCCCTGAACACTAGGGACAATTTACAAGCCAATTAACCTACAAACCTGTATGTCTTTGGGATATAAGAGGAAACCGGAGAAAACCCACGAGTTCATAGGGAAAATTGAATTTTCCAGAAATGGATTACATGATTCAGTCTGAAGAAGGGTCAAAGAAACATAGAAACATAGACAATAGGTGCAGGAGTAGGCCATTCGGCCCTTCGAGCCTGCACCGCCATTCAATATGATCAAGGCTGATCATCCAACTCAGTATCCTGAACCTGCCTTCTCTCTATACCCCCTGATCCCTTTAGCCACAAGGGCCACATCTAACTCTTAAATATAGCCAATGAACTGGCCTCAACTACCTTCTGCGGGAGAGAATTCCACAGATTCACCACTCTCTGTGTGTGAAAAATGTTTTTCCTCATCTCGGCCCTAAAAGATCTCCCCTTTATCCTTAAAGTGTGACCCCTTGCTCTGGACTTCGCCAACATCAGGAACAATCTTCCTGCATCAAGCCTGTCCAACCCCCTAAGAATTTTGTAAGTTTCTATAAGATCCCCTCTCTATCTTCTAAATTCTAGCGCGTACAAGCCGAGTCTATCCAGTCTTTCTTCATATGAAAGTCCTGACATCCCAGGAATCAGTCTGGTGAACCTTCTCTGCACTCCCTCTATGGCAAGAATGTCTTTCCTCAGATTAGGAGACCAAAACTGTACACAATACTCCAGGTGTGGTCTCACCAAGACCTGCACAACTGCAGTAGAACCTCCCTGCTCTTATACTCAAATCCTTTTGCTATGAATGCTAACATACCATTCGCCTTCTTCACTGCCTGCTGCACCTGCATGCCTACTTTCAATGACTGGTGTGCCATGATACCCAGGTCTTGACCCGAAACGTCACCTAGTCCTTCTCTCCAGAGATGCTGCCTGTCTCTAAAGATTTCTGTGTCTATCTTCGGAACACTTCTGGTAACAGCAGTAGCGCCTGCTTCAAGAGTCAAGAGTCAATTTAATTGTCATTTGGACCCCTGGAGGTCCAAACGAAATGCCGTTTCTGCAGCCATACATTACACACAAATAGACCCCAGACACAACATAATTACATTTTACATAAACATCCATCACATAGCTGTGATGGAAGGCCAAATAAACTTATCTCTCCACTGCACTCTCCCCCCCCCCCGATGTCAGAGTCAAAGTCAAAGCCCCCGGCTGGCGATGGCGATTGTCCCGCGGCCATCAAAGCCACGCCGGGTGGTGCGAGGTCGCACACCGGGTCTTGATGTTGGAGCCCCCGGTGTGCGCTCGCAAAGTCCCGCAGCCATTCCAGCCACGCGGGGCAGTGATGTAGGCCCCGCTCCAGGAGCTCTTCAACCCCGCAACTCGGGCGGGAGAATTCGCCGTTGCAGGAGCCCCGAAAAGCGGTCTCCCTCCAGGGAGTCGCGGGCTCCCGGTGCCGTCGTCCGCAGACCCGCAGTAGCAGCCTCCGACTCAGCAGCAGCAGCGGCATCGGCAGCAGCAGCAGCAGCGCTCCTCCACCGCTCCACCCGCTCCGGTCTCGGCCAGCTCCGCGACGGCAACGGTGAGTCGGCACCAGAGTCCCCGGCTTCTTCCCGTTGGAGGCCGCTCCTCGTTGCGGCCTCAACGACACCTGAGACCCGACGAGACCCATCGGGTCTCCAGTGCAGGGAGAGATTTAAAAAGTTCCCCCCCCCCCCCCCCCCCCTGCCCCCCAACCCCCACACACACACCCCCAACAAAAAATAACAAAAAACTACATAAAAACACAGACAAAAAATAATAAAAACGCAGACAGGCTGCAGAGGCCGCTGCTGGCTAGAGCCGCGCCGCCTACCGGTCACCGATCCATTCTTGAACCTTTACTGGATGTCATGCTTCCGAGGTTACAGCACTCATCAACCCTCCTTGCTACCTCCAACAAAATTCAATCATTAATCCAACAAATCCATGGCGACTGTCATTGGTAAATCAGCACCTTTCTAAATGAAGCTTTCTTAATCAACCCTTTGAATTGATTCCAGCAATTTGCCTGCAATTGAAGCCAAGTAAAAGGTAATGTAATTATCCAATTTATTTCTTTATCTGTTTTTAAACCACCGCTACATATCTGGAATTGTTCAATTCAATCGAATTTGCTTGATGGCATAAAAATGATTGTCGGGACCTCTTTGTTTTCTTCCATAGGTTTTTTTTTAGAATGTTGATAAATATATTTCCCATGGAATTGGAAATTAAAAATGTCACATTAGGTATGGATTGGTGTGGATATTTTGTGGAGGAGGATAGAAGATCGCTCATATTTCTAACTGAGGTATTTAGTTACAAACAATACACATTAAAAAAAAGATTAGAGCCGCCTTTGCAGAAACTGTTTCCCTATTTTGGGGTGGCATAGTGGCACAGTGGTAGAGTTGCTGCCTCACAGCGCCAGAGAACCGGGTTCAATCCTGACCACAGGTGCTGAGTGTACGGTGTTTGTACTTCCTCCCTGCAACAGCGTGGGTTTTCTCCAGGTACTCCAGCTTCCTCCCACACTGAAAGATTTGGTTAGTGTACGGGGTGATCGCTAGTAGGCGCGGACTCATTGGGTCGAAGGGCCTGTTACTGCGCTGTATCTCTAACGTAAAGTCTAAAGTCTAACCATTGCAATCTTATTAATAAAGAATACTATGCATCATTTTAAATAGCTCCCTGTATTAAATGCTAAATAATGCTTCATTATGTCGAACTTTAATTTGTCACGCCATAGAGCTGCTAACCACGATAAACACTCTTTCACAACTCATTTCCATTTTTGAAACATAACATTTTGTTTCCTATTTTTGAAGATTAAATTAAAATGTGCTGAATTAGGAATGCGAGCCTCATTTTTAACAATTGAAAAATAATCATATTTGAAGAGTTTAATGACAATTAGAGATAATTATTTGATACAATTCCTTGTGTTCAATGAAAGTTCTGCGTTTGAGTTTAGTTTTATGGTCACGTTCATTTAATATAGCATGTCTGCTCCATTTAGTTTCATTTGAGCTTGGTTTATTGTCACATACACCAAGTTACAGTGAAAGGATTTTGTTGTGTGCTAACCAGTCAGCGGAAAGACAATACATGATTAAAATCGAGCCATTCACAGTGCACAAATACATGATAAGGGAAATGATGTTTAGTGCAAGATAAATTCCAGATAAAATCCAAGTCAATTTATATTCTCATTAAAGATAATCCAAGGGTCTCCAATGAGGTAGATGGAGTTATAGATTCACAGAGGGATACAGTGTGGAAGCAGCCCTTTGGTCCAACTTCCCCACACCAGCCAACATGTCCCAGCTACACTAGTCCCACCTGCCTGCGTTTGGACAATATCCCTCTAAACCTGTCCTATCCATGTACCTGTCTAACTGTTTCTTATACATTGGGATAGTCCCAGCCTCAACTACCTCCTCTGGCAGCTTGTTCCATACATACACCACCCTTTGTGTGAGAAAGTTACCCCTCAGATTCCTATTAAATCATTTCCCCTTCACCTTAAACCTATGCCCTCTGGTCCTCCTTTCCACTACTCCGGGCAAGAAATTGTGCATTACCCAATCCATTCCTCTCATGATTTTATACACCTCTATAAGATCACCCCTCATCCTCCTGCACTCCAAAGAACAGAGTCCCAGCCTACTCAACCTCCCACTTTAGGTCATACTCTCTAGTCCTGGCAACATTTTCGTAAATCTTCTCTGCACCCTTTCCAGATGGCAGGTCATGACCGCTCTCCAGTTGTTCAGTTGCCTGATAACAGCTGGGACGAAACTGGAGACAAGAAGAGATTGTGAAATGATTTTGATGTCAGGTTCCAACACAAAAGTAGCTTTAGATTAGCATTGTATAACATTTGAATAAAATGAGAATATGAAATATTGGCTCCGTACCAAAACACCCGAAAGGACCATAGATTTATGGTGTGTATGATTATTATATAGTTATTTATGTGCTGTTCACCGAGCCTATATTATCACGAAAAGACTGAAACATTTAAGAAACAGATAGACAGGTACATGGATAGGACAGGGTTGGAGGGATATGGACCAAACACAGGCATGGTTGGGACTAGTGTAGCTGGGATATGTTGGCCGGTGTGGGCAAGTTGGGCCGAAAGGCCTGTTTCCACACTGTGTTACTCTATGTCTCTATGACTCTATGACTTCAGTTGTGAAATAAAAATAAAGTTGACAGTGTCTCCCTTCCCATCAGAACTGTCCCCTCCATCGACTCCTTTAAGTCCAGACTAAAATCTTATCTATACTCCCAAGCCTTTCCTGACGTCCACTGAGCGAGGGCTATATGGATATATGTATGTAGTTTGTTTGTTTATACTATTCTTATAACAAATGCAAAGCACTTTGGCCAACGAGAGGTGTTTTTTTAAATGTGCGATATAAATAAATGTGACTTGACTTGACTTGACTTGACTTGACCTATTTTACTTTCAAAGACCTCAATATGTACAGCAAATTAAAGACCCGAGGCATTATTCTATTATTCCACCATTGAATTTCACAATCCCACCATGTTCAAACGTCATAAGTGTTTCTTCTTCTAAGCATCCAGCCGAGTCAATAAATGCCGATGATACAAATAGATATCTGCTGAAGAGAATCCACTTGAAATGGTGTCAATACAAAACACAACTGAAGGCCCATCATTTACTGTATCCCAGTAGCCAGCAATTTGATGGGAGACGGTGGCAGAATAAATGGTCATCATTGACTTTTGTCTCATATCCAGCTGAAATATGACTGGAAGAGAGGATGCAAGGATATTCAGAGTACCAAAGATAGACACAAAGTGCTGGAGTAAGTCAGCGGCTCAAGCAGCATCTCTGGAGGAAAAGGAATATGTGATGTTTGGGGTCGGGCCTGACCCGCTGAGTTATAGTCACACAGTGTGGAAACAGGCCCTTCGGTTCAACTTGTCCACACCAGCCAACATGTCGCATCAACACTAGTCCCACATGCTTGCGTTTGGTCCATATCCCTCCAAGCCAGTCCTATCCATGTACCTGTCTAACTGTTTCTTAAATGTCCAAATCTTTTCATGACACGGAGGACAGCACCTAAAATATCTGCCTCAACTACCTCCTCCCGCAGCTCATTCCATTTACCCGCCTCCTTTTGTGTGAAAAAGTTAACCCTTAGGTTCCAATTAAATCTTTCCCTCTTCACCTTAAACCTATGTCCCATGATTCTCAATTCCTGGTCAAGAGACTCTGTGCGTCTAACCGATCAATTCCTCTCATGATTTTACATAGATGATTTTATTCATGATTTTATAAGGGTGGTCACGGTGGTGCAGCGGTAGAGTTGCTGCCTTACAGCGCTTTCAGCACCAGAGACCCGGGTTCGATCCCGACTACGGGTGCTGTCTGTACGGAATTTGTACCTTCTCCCTGTGACCTGCGTGGGATTTCTCCAAGATCTTCGGTTTCCTCACACTCTCCAAAGACATACAGGTTTGTAGGTTAATTGGCTTGGTGAATGTAAATTGTCCCAAGTGTGTGTAGGATAATGTTAATGTGCGGGGATCGCTAGTCGCTGCAGAATCGGTGGGCCGAAGGGACTGTTTCCACGCTTTATCTCTAAACTAAAATAAACCTATATAAGATCACCCCTCACCCTCCTGGTGAGGGAGTGCAGAGACGGTTCACCAGACTGATTCCTGGGATGTCAGGACTGTCTTATGAAGAAAGACTGGATAGACTTGGTTTATACTCTCTCGAATTTAGAAGATTGAGAGGGGATCTTATAGAAACTTACAAAATTCTTAAGGGGTTGGACAGGCTAGATGCAGGTAGATTGTTCCCGATGTTAGGGAAGTCCAGGACAAGGGGTCACAGCTTAAGGATAAAGGGGAAATCCTTTAAAACCGAGATGAGAAGAACTTTTTTCACGCAGAGAGTGGTGAATCTCTGGAACTCTCTGCCACAGAGGGTAGTTGAGGCCAGTTCGTTGGCTATATTTAAGAGGGAGTTAGATGTGGCCCTTGTGGCTAAGGGGATCAGGGGGTATGGAGAGAAGGCAGGTACGGGATACTGAGTTGGATGATCAGCCATGATCATATTGAATGGCGGTGCAGGCTCGAAGGGCCGAATGGCCTACTCCTGCACCTAATTTCTATGTTTCTATGTTTCTATGTTTCCTGTTTACTCCAGCAGTTTGTGTCTACCTTTGGTATAAACCAGCATCTGCAGTCCTTTGTTTCTACATGTTTATAGTACCACTGGCAATTTCAGTTCACCACATGCTTCCCTGTGGGTTGTGAAGGACTGCTGAAGGACTGCTTTGCACATGTAGATATGATTTTGTTTACTTTTTTTATTGATACCAAAAAATACTGCAATCTAGTTTAAAATTGGAATCACTGATTTAATGATGCAATACGTTTCCACAACCGCTGTGAGGTGACTTAAGAGTGGTCTCACCCCCTCTTTAATTTCCCACTGGTTACTGGAATCACCTTATTAAAATCAGATTAAAAGTACTTCTGGGAGTTTCTGGACTGCTTGTTAATGCCATTAAAAGCCAACAGGGTAACCATTTAACTGGCATCCTGGATACTGTTTAAGTGCCCTCATGCATCAATGCACAAAGTTCCAATTTAGAATCTTTCCTGTAATTACAAAAAACATTTGATAGGACTTGGGCGAGTTTAGTTTAGTTTAGATTAGAGATCCAAATCTGGCGACCTTGGCGAAAGATCCCAGGGCTTCGCGATGTTAAAGCCAGCGCCGCGGCGGCTGGAAGCTCCGCAGACCATAGCTCCACGGCGTTAGAGTCGGCTGTCCCAGCACTCCGGAGCTCCACACGGCGACCCGGGTAAGGCATCGCCCGCTCCGCAATGACACCTCAGTGCTGCACCGCCGTTGAAGTTGCAGCTCGAAGCTGAGCATTCCGTACATCTCGTTCAGTACCTTCACCCCTGTTTAGTCCCTTCACTTCTATTTTGACTTTGCCCCTTTACCATAGATTTTACTTCATACTTCCGAGATACAGCGTGGAAACAAGCCCTTCGGCCCATCGGGTGTGTGCCAGGGATCCCTGCACATTAACACTATCTTACACCCACTAGGGACAATTTTTACATTTGCCAAGCCAATTAACCTGCAAACCTGTATTTCTTTGGAGTGTGGGAGGAAACCGAAGATCTCCGGAGAAAACCCACACAGGTCACGGTGACGGGGAGAACGTAAAACTCCGTAGTCAGGATCGAACCAGGGTCTCCGGCGCTGCATTCGTTGTAAGGCAGCAAGTCTATCGCAGCGCCACCGTGACTTTTCTCATTTCACGAGAGAGTTAGATATAGATCCTAATTTGGATACAATACAATATAGATCCTAGGGCTAACTATTGAATGGCGGGCACTGGCCTACTCCAGCACCTATTTTCTATGTTTCTATTTTTTACCTGATTTTAGTTCCATTCGTAATTTGACTGGGGACCCATTTTCACTGAACCCCTTCAATAACAATCTTGAATAAGCTCCCTTGGCTCCGGGGCTGATTTAACTAGATGTAATTGTTTCCAGTTTACTTTCTTGACATTCCTCAGTAAAGATAGTCTTACCCCTGTCTTACGCCTTAACTTCTATTTTGACTTATCCTTTTTACTTATCCACCTATCACTCTCCAGGACGCCTTCAACGGATGTTGCTGCAACGCAAAAAGTATGACATCCTTCTGACCTACAAACGTGGTAACCCCGCTGCTACTCTCTCGCGTACCCCCCCGATAGACCTGCGATGGTCCACCTTCACCGGATGACGACTTTATGATAATTACTATGTCTTTTATTCCCTCGTCCTGTGTGGAGGACCTGGTTTCCCACACTGCTACTGATAGTACCTTACAGTCGCTCACCTCTGTCATTAAGCGCAGCTGGCCAGACAAGCACCACAATGTACCGCTGCCATTTCGGCCCTTCTTTGCCGTCCATGATGAGTTAGTACTACAAGATGGTATTATCGTAAAAGCCCACAAGGCTTCGCTACACAGCAAGTATTTTAACGCTGTCCATGCAGGGCCCCCTGGCATCGAAGCAACTGCCCTACAAGCAAAAAACATGATTTACTGGCCTGGTATGGCTTAATACATTCTCGAGAATGTGGCGTCCTGTGCAGTGTGTAACAGCTTGGCAGCTCATCAACAAAAGCAACCACTTCCCTCACACCCGGCTCCAGCCCTCCCATGGTCTACAGTGGCAACTGACATATTTGTGTGGCATGGCACCCAGTAGGAGGTCCTTCTGCAGTTGTACAGAGCCCTAGTGACACCACACCTGGAGTATTGTGTGCTGTTTTGGTCCCCTAATTTGAGGAAGGACATTCTTGCTATTGAGGGAGTGCAGCGTAGGTTTACAAGGTTAATTCCCGGCATGGCGGGACTGTCATATGCTGAGAGAATGGAGCAGCTGGGCTAGTACACTCTGGAGTTTAGAAGGATGAGAGGATATCTCATTGAAGCGTATAAGATTGTTAAGGGCTTGAACACGCTAGAGGCAGGAAACATGTTCCCGATGTTGGGGGAGTCCAAAACCAGGGGCCACAGTTTAAGAATAAGGAGTAAGCCATTTAAAACTGAGACGAGGAAACACTTTTTCTCACAGAGAGTGGTGAGTCGGTGGAATTCTCTGCCTCAGAGGGCAGTGGAGGCAGGTTCTCTGGATGCTTTCAAGAGAGAGCTAGTTAGGCCTCTTAAAAATAGCGGTTAGGGGATATGGGGAGAAGGCAGGAACGGGGCACTGATTGGGGAAGATCAGCCATGATCGCATTGAATGTCGGTGCTGGCTCGAAGGGCCGAATGGCCTCTACCCCTGCACCTATTGTCTATTGTCTATTGTCTCCCCCCGTCCCCATCTTGGGTTCACCTGCTCAACATTAATTTTCAAGGCAGACCCGAGCCACGGTGCCTGTTGCAGATCAGGCATTGATCCCACAGGTCATCCCATCATCGGAAGTCCAGTCCAGGCTGCAGCAAAAGCTTGACATTCAAAAACAGTGGTATGTCAAAACAAGTAGACCACTGCCACCATTAAGCAAGGGGCAGGTGGTTCATTTGCAAATTGACAAAGTTCATGACCATATCAGTGTAATTTCTGGAACTGCCTCCGAGCCACGCTCATATTTGGTCAATGCTGTTGACGGCACCTACAGACATAACAGGCAACATATACTGCCTGTGAATCAGCCAGCTCCACCCCCGTATTATCCAGACCGTACAAGTGTACTTCCGTTCACATCCAGCGGCATCGGTCCGCCTGTACCAGCAAAACAACCTACTTCTGAAACGGCTGCTCTGCCCATGGCGACTCCTCCTCTGCCTGTGCCAAAGTCCCCTGTTTCATCACCGCAAATTCCGTTTCAATCTCCGCCACCACTGACTCTGTCCCCGGTGGCGAAAAACGGAAATGGTTTATATCGCAGACATGCTGGTCGTGTTTGCAAGCCCACCATGAAGTACCCGGGCTACGTTTGACTTTCCTCCAGCTTATTATCAACTGCTGTGCATGACTTATTTAGTCAATGGTTTTGTACTGACATTTAATTCTTTAAGAGGGAGGATGTAGATCAGTGTCACTCATGTTATGAGTCATACTTTGTAGCCACGCCCACTGGTTTAATAGAAAGCCCTTTTCCCTTTCTTCCCCAGTCTTGAGTAGTGTGTTAAGATGAAGTTACCTATGCTGTATTCTTAATAAAAGTCTTTGGATCTTAATCACGATGCATGAGTTAAGTCATTCCAACACGTCGCCGCCTCTGTTCCTGCTTTATTCCCACCCTCGCCACCCCCTCACAATTACAATCAGCCTAAAGAAGGGTCCCACTCTAAAAAAGCAACCTACGTATGTCCTCCAGAGATGTTGCCTGACCTGCCGAGTTACTCCAGCACATTGTGAGTTGTTAAAGCAGCAGTTTGAAGAAGGGTCTCGACCCAAAGCTTCATCCATTTCTTCTCTCCAGAGATGTTGCCTGTCCCGCTGAGTTACTCCAGCATTTTGTGTCTATCTTTGTGTGTTGCTCAATTGATGAAGACACATATTTTACAACGTGTTTGAGTTTAACGGAGAGATTCCAGTTTGGAAACTTTTTGCTAAATCGCAGAAGGCTGCCATATTGCACGATAAGTTAAACACCTACTGGGTTACTGATGAGTACAAGGCTCACATCATGATTGAGCCAGTCATGTCTTGAGCAGAGAGTGTGAGAGAAGCAATCTAAACAAAATTTTGAGTCATGCCACGGGGAAAAAACATTTAAAACAACATGCTGGAACTCATGTGCTAACGCTGACTCAGAAATCCAGCGTTTAAAAATGGGGTGTTGGAATAATATGAATGTGAGTAGTGCTATGTGATATCTGGTGGATATAGGAGTGTGTGAAATTAACAAGATGCATCTGTTTTAGCAATTCTCCAGATCTTAATTTAGAGATGCGGAGTGGAAAGCAGCCCACCGGCTCCGCGCTGACCAGAGATCTCCACACACCAGCACTATCCTACACAATTCATCATTTTTACCAAAGCCAATTAACCCGAGTGGGAGGAAACTGGAGCTCGCGGAGAAAACCCATGGTGTCACGTGGAGAAGGTACAAACTCCGTACAGGCGGCACCCGTAGTCAGGATGGAACCCGGGTCTCTGGCGCTGTAAGGCAGCAACTCTGACGCTGTGCCACCGTGTTCTGCCTCATCAATCATTATATTTCTGGTATTGCAAACGAGAAAAGGAAGAACTCACATCAATACGAGCTCAGCCTAATGGAAATTATCTGATACTCCCTTAATTAGGCACGGATTATTTTTTAAATCAAAACAATTTATAGCTAATTTCCCAACTGGAAATATAGAAAAAACAAGTAAAGTGTGGGAGTGGCTTCTTCGTGTCTGAGGAATGGGATGAGGATGTGACGTGTTTCGTGCTCATATCTGACTTAAAATTGCGCACACACTCCCAGTTATGTTACCTATCCTATCCATGGAGCTTGTTGGGGAAAATATTCACTGAGCCCTGATTAAGAGCAAATTTATTGTCGACAGAGCATTGGCAGAATAGTCAAGACAATAGACAATGGACAATAGGTGCAGGAGTAGGCCATTCGGCCCTTCGATCCCGCACCACCGTTCAATGTGATCGTGGCTGATCATCCCCAATCAGTACCCCCGTTCCTGCCTTCTCCCCATATCCCCGACTCCGTTATTGTTAAGAGCCCTATCGAGCTCTCTCTTGAAAGTATCCAGAGAAGCGGCCTCCACCACTGGCAGAGAATTCCACAGACTCACAACTCTCTGTGAGAAAAAGTGTTTCCTCGTCTCCGTTCCAAATGGCTTACCCCTTATTCTTAAACTGTGGCCCCTGGTTCTGGACTGCCCCAACAGGGAACATGTTTCCTGCCTCTAGCGTGTCCTGCGAAAAATAATCAATATTTTAAATATCTTCAAATCCATGATTATCTGAAAAAATATACAAAAGACTATTATAATATGCCCCCAGACTTATTAGATGAAGCCATGAAGATAAAGGCTGAATCAGCAAATCTAATATCATACTTATATAATATTATATTGAATATAGAAATACCTACAACAGATAATATTAGAAGAGATTGGGAACAAGAATTAGCTATAAAAATTTCAAAGAGAGCTGGGATAAACACTTACTTATATGTGCATAAATGCTCGATCAACGTACGACATACTCTAATCCAATATAAAACATTATACAGACTATATTATTCAAAAACTAAAATAAATAAACTTTTCCCCAATGTCTCACCCATTTGTGATAAATGTCAGTTACAAGAAGCTAACATAGCGCACTCTTTTGTTTTCTGTATAAAAATCCAAAAATTCTGGAACTAAATATTTGAAATCTTCACAAAATTATTTAAAACAAAACTACTACCCAGAGTAGAATGGATCATTTTTGGAATATCGGAAGGTAACCCAGAATTAAATATGTTTCAAAAGAACTTACTTAATTATGGGCTAATAATCGGAAAAAAGCTTATACTTAAATTTTGGAAAAATGCTCCAATACCAACAACAAAAATGTGGATTTCAAACATGTTCGAAACACTACACTTGGAAGAGATGAGACTCCTCCTAGCAGGCAAAGCAGATCACTTCCAAAAGACGTGGTCTGCATTTATGGAATAATTACAAGCATAAGGTGCAATAATAAGTTAAAACATAAAGGCTACCAGGACCTGGTAATGGGGGGTATAAAATACATTTTTAATAAAAACACGGTTGGTATATCCTTTTTCGTGGAGTTTTGTGTTACAATAGAGCGATTGATTTTCCTTTCTTCCTTTTTTTTTCTTTTCTTTCTAGGGTCTTATTTATTTTCTTTACTTCCTTCTCTAATTCCTTCCCTAAGGGGTTCTCTTCTCCCAACACTTTCCTGCACCTTCACGATTCTTGCCTACTTTCCTTACTTCTTTTATTTCTATCTTTTTTAAAGCTCAAAAAATGAAGTGGTACAACATAATGTAATAAGATATATGCGATGTATTAATGTGATTTACTGTACTGCTAATAAAAAAATAAAAAAATAAATAAATAAATTATTATCACGTGTAATGAAGTACAGTGAAAAGCTTTTGTTGTGTGCTATGCAGTCAAGGAAAAGACTACACGCTTATAATCAAGTTGGCCACAGTGTACAGATAAACAATAAAGGGCACAATATTTAATACGTCTGCTAAATTCCAATTAATGATAGCTTAAAGGTCTCCAATGAGGTAGCTGGGAGGTCTAGACTGCACTCATAAGATCATAAGTGATAGGAGCAGAATTAAGCCATTTAGCCCATCAAGCCTACTCCGCCATTCAGTCATGGCTGATTTATCTCTCCCTCCAAACCCATTCTCCTGCTTTTTCCCCATAACCTCTGACACCTGTACTAATCACGAATCTATCTATCTTTGCCTTAACAATATCCACTGACTTTGCCCCCACAGCCTTCTGTGGAAAAAAAATCCACAGATTCACCACCTTCTGACGAAATAAATTCCTACTCCTTCCTAAAAGAACGTCCTTTAATTCTGAGGCTATGACCTCACGTCGTAGATCCTCCCACCAGTGTAAACATCCTCTCCACATCCACTCTATCCAAGCCTTTTACGATTCGTTAAGTTTCAATGAGTTCCCCCTTCATCCTTCATCCCATAAACTGCAGTGAGTACAGGCCCAGTGCCATCAAATGCTCATCATATGTTAACCTACTCATTCCTGGGATCAGTCTTGTAAACCTCATCTGGACCGTCTCCAGAGTCAGAACAATGTTCTAATTGCGGCCTGACCAGGGCCTTATAGAGCCTCTGCATTACACTCCAGCTGGTGAGAGGACGGTTCAGTTGCCTGATAACTGCTGGGAAGAAACTGTCCCTGAATCTGGATCTGTGTGTTTTTGCTTAAGTTTGGTTGCATAGTAAAATCTACACCGGCGTCTAATTAGATGAGAAACTTTATTCTGATTACTTATAAAATTTGGCTCGGATTTTGAATATTATTCAATATGACAAACATTGATCTGCATGTCAATGGTTAGTTAAGGTTATGGACGGGTGACAAGCATAGGTAAAAATTTTAAGTTCAAAACTCACTGATGTATTGCAGTGTCAATAATGTTTAAAGTTTCACGCACTTTAGCAGATTATTTTGCCAATGGTATTTTTTAATAACAAGACTTCAAATTCCCCAGCACTGGTTTTACTTCATGGACATTCCAAACCAAATGAAAATTCCAATCAGTTATGCAAGGTCGATAATTAATTGACTAATTGTATCTCCAGTAATGTATCATCACTGTAACCACATCTCTGGACGATCAAATCAAATTTAGGTTTGCATTGCAGCTGATTGATTGAACAGAAAATGTTATCTGACTATCTCAAATTGTAACCAACATTATAAATGCTATTTTTATTGCAATTCCGTAAATCTTCAGAAAAGCAAAAATGCAGTTGAAGCACCTTCTGAAAAGCATTCTGGAAATTATACCCCAACCAACTTTCTAACAAACTTTGTGCTTGTTTATTTTAGTTTAGTTTAGTTTAGTTTAGTTTAGTTTAGTTTAGTTCAGTTTACGGATGTGGTGGCGCGACTCACTGTTGCAGCGGTCCCTGCAGCCTGTCTGTCTTTTTTTTATTTTTTGTCTAGTTAAATGTAGTTGTTCGTGTTTTTTAATACTGTTTTTAACTGTGTATATGTGGGGGCGGGGGGGGGGGAGGGGAAAACTTTTTAAAATCTCTTCCCAGCACGGGAGACCCGACCTTTTTCGTGTCGGGTCTCCGTTGTCGTTAGGGCCTAACACCGTGGAGCGGCCTCCAGTCGGAACGACCTGGGGGTTCCAGTCGCGGAGCTGCAGACTCACCATCATGGGGCTGGCCGGCCTCGGAGTGTGGGGAGTGGTGGTGGATCGCTGCTGCGGCCCGACGCCGGAGCTCGGACGCTCCAGCTGCAGACCAGTGGACTGGGACATCGGGAGCTGGTGGGAGACCACTTTTCGGAGCTCCCGCAACGCAACTTCTCCAGCCCATGTCCCGGCGTTGGAGCGACCTGGAGCGCGGCCGTACATCGCCCGGCGTTGCTTTAATGGCCGCGGGACATTCCAGCGCCCGCCGGGGGCTCCAACTTTGTGACTTTTGGGCCTGGAGCAGGGCCGTACATCAGCCGGCGCGGCCTAAAATGGCCGTGGGACTCATCATCACCCGCCTGGGGCTTCGACATCGGGAGAGAAATGGTGCAGGGGGGAGAAAAGACATTGCCTTCCATCACAGTGAGGAGGAGATTCACTGTGATGGATGTTTGTGTAAATTGAATTGTTTGTGTGTCTGTAGGAAGTGTCTTTGTTTGTATGGCTGTGGAAACGGAGTTTCGTTTGAGCCTCACTGAAATTCAAATGACATGTAATAAATATTGTATTGTATTGTATTGTATTTAGTATTGTATTTCGTATTGAGTCCACACCGACCAGCGTTGTTTAGTTCCTAGTTTAGTTCTTTGAGATAAAAGCGCGGAAAACAGTCCCGTTCGCCCAGCAACAGAGGATCCACCCGGGTCTCTGATGCCAGAAGTGGCGTTCCCAGGGATGCACATTAAACAAGATATCCTACATGGAGGGACAATTTGCTACACATTTGAAGTAACCAAGCCAGCATGCCAACGTCTTTCAGGAGTGTCTGAATAGGGATAAAAAGTCAGAGCCATCCCAGAGGCTAAAACCACAGGTCATGGGGAGAACGTCCAAACTCTGTTCAGACAGCAACAGTAATTAGGATGAAATTTGACAAATGTAAAAAATTGTACTGGAAAAATTTGTATAGTCTCCGAAAATGTCGGATGAATTTTGTTTGTTTGAATGGTTCAGGAATTGTATATATTTATCAATCGAATAAAGTCTATTTTGAAATTAAAAAAAAACCAACTTGGATTGGAGCGGCCTTTCCCAGAGTCGGGCCCAGAACTTCAGCAGCGGGTGCAGCGTGGACTTTCCATCACGGAGCGGGTCGATCCCTTGCCAGGGGATCGCCAGAGAAAAGCTCCGATCACTGGCCTACTGCCTATAACATCCTGAAGCCTCGGTCTGCGGAGCTCCTAGCAGCAGGCGTGGAGTGGATTTACCATCGCGGAGCAGACCGATCCCACATCCTGAAGCCGCAGTCACCAGTGAGGAAGTGGCCGATTCGGGAACAGTGTTCGCGAGTGTGTTCGATCAGTCCTGACGTCGGAGTTTCGACCATCCCGATGAAGGGACTATCGGGCTGTCCGTAGCGGAAACTACGGAGGGTCAAGGCCCCTGACCATGGGTGAACAAAGGAGGAAGTGAATGAACTTTATTGCCTTCCATCACAGTGAAGAATGCTGTGGTGGATGTTTATGTCAAATTCTATTGTGTGGCTGCATGGTACTCATTTCACTGTACATTAATTGGTGCTTGTGACAAATAAATGTGAACCTTGAACTTTGAACATGTTGGCTGGTGTGGGCAAGTTGGGCCGAAGAGCCTGTTTCCACACTGTATCACTCTATGACTCTATGACTGTTTAAGTACAACATCAAAATTATTGCCTTTTTCATAAAATGACCTTCGGACTATCTTTGATCGGACTTTATCACGTAACTGTACACTGTGAATCACTCGATTGTAATCATGTGTTGTCCTTCCGCTGACTGGTTAGCATGCAACAAAGGCTTTTCACTGTACCTCGGTACGTAACAATAAACTAAAACTGAAAAACTGAAATGGTAAAAATGTGAGGCACATGACATGTCACTAGGCTATTATCTAAATCATCAAACAACTTCTAAGAAGTTATGAAGGTCTCCAATATTGACCATGTATGCTTTCCCATCTATTTAGTTTAGAGCACAGAAACAGGCCTTTCAGCCCACCGACCAGCGATCTCCACATATTAACACTATCTTACACACACTAGGGACAATTTTCACTTATACAAAGCCAATCAACCTACAAACCTGTACATCTTTGCAGTGTGTGAGGAAACCGAAGATCTCGGAGAAAACCCTCGTGGTCACAGGGAGAACGTACAAACTTCGTACAGACAGCACCTGCAGTCAGGATCGAACCCGGGTCTCTGGTGCTGCAAGCTCTGTAAGGCAGCAACCCTACCGCTGTGCCACTGTGCCACCACTTCTACCGCTATTCTATGGTCTTGGTAAACAACAAGCAAAGTAGCACTTCTGCTTGCTTTGTTGTTGGCTGGCATAAACATGATGGGCTGAAGGGCCTATTTCTGTGCGGTGTGTCTCTATCACTCAACCACTGACTTACAGAGTGAGGCATCATGAGTAGAAAATGTATTCCACCTCTTACTTTTTTGAGGATATGTTTTGGTACTGCCATGTTCAATCAAAGAGACCCGATAAGCATACATGGAAACATAGAAACATAGAAAATAGGTGGAAGGGTAGGCCATTCGGCCCTTTGAGCCTGCACCGCGATTCTATATGATCATGGCTGATCATCCAACTCAGTATCCTGCACCTGCCTTCTCTCCATACCCCCTGATCCCTTTAGCCACAAGGGCCACATCTAACTCCCTCTTAAATATAGCCAATGAAATGGCCTCAACTACCTTCTGTGGCAGAGATTCACCACTCTCTGTGTGAAAAATGTTTTCCTCATCTCGGTCCTAAAAGATTTCCCCCTTATCCTTAAACTGTGACATCATTCTCACACTTCAATCTCATCATGCAACAAACAATTCTACTTGTGCAGGAAGGTACAGCAGATACTGAAGATAGACACAAGATGCTGGAGTAACTCAGCGGGCCAGGCAGCTTCTCTGGAGAGGGAATGGGTGACGTTTCAAGTCGAGACCCTTCTTCAGAAACAATTCTACTTGCTCTCTTATTCCGCTGAATCCATCTTATTTTTCTCAACTCCAGAGTATAAAAGGACACAAAATTCTGGAGTAACTCTGCGAGTGAGGCAGCATCCATGGAGAACATTTAGGATAGGTGACATTTAGTATCGCGACACTCTTTCAGACTTATTGTGGGTGGAGTGGGGAGGGGGAGAGAAGAAAGCTGGAAACGGGGAATGGCAGGATAGAGCATGGTAGGTAATAGGCAGACATAGATGTGGGGCAGGGGATGATAGATAGATGGAACAAAGGGAAGAGATAAGAAAATAAGGAAGGTCATAAGTGATAAGAAAAATTAGGCCATTCGGTCCATCAAGTCTACTCCGCTATTCAATCATGGCTGATCTACCTCATCCTCCTAACCCCATTCTCCTGCCTTCTCCCCAATACTTCTGACATCCATACTAATCAAGAATCAATCTATCTCTGCCTTAAAAATATCCACTGACGTGGCCACCACAGCCTTTTGCGGCAAAGAATTCCACAGACCCTCTGACTGAAGACATTTCTATGCGTCTCCTTCCTAAATGAACGTCCTTTAATTCTGAGGCTATGGCCTCTAGTCCTAGACTCTCACACTAGTGGAAACATCCTCTCCACCGGTGTGAGACAGGTTTTAGGAGTTGCAGTTTATAAAGCCAGAGGGAGGAAAGTGGCAGGGGAAGGGGGAGTTGGAGGGTGAGGGGAGGGGAAAAAAAGGTTGGGAGTCCAGATGAGGAGAAGTTTGAACAGTTGCTGATTGTAAACATGTTCGAAGAGTTGCAGATTGTATACGCCCAGTCCACTTAATATCTTCTCTTTGTACAATCCCCATCCAAGGCATCAACCCAATGAATCTCCATTGAACTTCATAGACTGCAGGAAACTCCTTGGCTCAGGAAGGAAGACCGGACCCATACGCAGCCCTGCACGAGGTTCAGAAATCCGTGATTCATAATTGATTGAAAATGTTAATAATTTAGATCATCTGGTGGAATCCATGAAGGACAGCAGAAGCAGAGGAGAGGAGAAGTGAACAAACTGCAAGATTTAACGATGAGATAACATCATACGCAATTACATCAGCAGGCATGGGCAGGACTTTATGTAAAATAAAATAAGAGCTCAATAGGCATAAATTCTGGAAAGCTGAATAGTATATTTGGGTATTAACAAGTAACGGGAGCAAATCTATTCTATTGAGCTGCATAAAATATGATGCCTATAAATATGGAAAGGTGAAAAGCTGATGTTAAAGAATGTAGTGTTAAGTTACAGGCTTGGTAATGTATGATGATTATGATATTAATGCCTGGAGTCACTCTACTTGAACTGGAAAAATTGATGATATCCTGACAGGGAAATTTATAATTCCTGGGATACAATGTAGAATCTAAAAATAGATCATTCCTATCAGAGCTTTCCAAGATTTATTAGGTTTGCCTTAATCTTAATAACTGCACATATATCAACGTGCCAATAGCCACCACTAGTGATATTCTTGCTTCAGTTACCCACTAGGCTGAGCAAATCAAAGTTTATAGATTATAGATGACCAATTCACTGATATACTGAAAAAGGCAAAAAAAGTGCTGGTCTTCTCATTCAATTGAAATAACATTTTTGGGTTTCCCATCATCAACATTCTGTGCTTCACAGGTTCACAAGTTATAGGAGTAGAATTGGGCCATTCGGCCCATCGAGTGAACTCGGCATTCAATCATGGCTGATCTCTGCCTCGCTAATTCCATTTTCCTGCCTTCTCCCCGTGACCCTTGACACCCGTACTGTTCAAGAATTTGTCTATCTCTGCCTTAAAAATATCCACTGACTTGGCATCCACAGCCCTCTGTGGCAATGAGTTCCACATATTAACTACTCTCTGACTGACTAAAGAAGTTCCTCCTCATCTCCTTTCTAAAAGAGCGCCCTTTGATACTGAGGCTATGACCTCTGTTTCCAGACATGGAATATCCACTAACGTGGCCTCCACAAACTACACTATCGATCCTTCTTGTAGGCTTAATGTTGCAAGCAAGTTCTCCACACTGATGTCTTAGATCCCACATACCTCCAAACCTGTGCTATCCATGTACCTCTCTAAATGTTTCTTAAACGTTGCACTTGCCCCTGCCTCAACTACCTCCTCTAGCAGCTCGTTCCATACACCCACCACGCTTGGTGTGAAAAAGCTACTCCTCAGATTCCTATTAAATAGAGTCATAGTGTGATACAGTGTGGAAACAGGCCCTTCGGCCCAACTCACCTACATCGGCCAACAAAGTCCCAGCTACATTAGTCCCACTTAGTCCTATCCATGTACATGTCTTTTTTTTTAATGTTTATTTTATTAGAAGCAATTGTACAAGAATAATGCAATCGGCAAAACAATTATACAATTTTCGTACAGCTTCATTTTTTAAAATTTTATAAATTGATAAATGTACATGTCTAACTGTTTATTTAATGACGGAATAGTCCCAGTCTCAACTACCTCCTCAGGCGGCTTGTTCCATACACCCACCACCCTTTGTTTGAAAATCCCCTTGGATTCCTATTCAATCTTTCCCCTTCACCCTGAACCTATGTCCTCTGGTCCTCAATTCCCTTACTCTGGGCAAAATACACTGTGCATCTACCCGATTGATTCTTTCATGATTTTGTATACCTCCATAAGATCTCCCCTTATCCTCTTGCGCTCTATGGAATAGAGACCCAGCCTACTCAACCTCTCCCTATAGCTCACACCCTCTAGTCCTGGCAACATCATTATAAATCTTTTCTGAACCCTTTCAAGCTTGACAATATCTTTCCTATAACATGGTGCACGGAACTGAACACAATATTCTAAATATACTCACTAATGTCTTATACAACTGCAACACGACCTCCCAACTTCTATATTCAGTACTCTGACTGATGAAGTCTAAAGCGTCAAAAGCCTTTTTGACCACCTTATCTACCTGCGACTCAACCCTCAAGGACCCATGCACCTGCACTCCTAGATCCCTCTGCTCTGCAACACTACCCAGAGGCCTACCATTTACTGTGTAGGTCTGTGCCCTTGTTCAATGTCCCAAAATGCAACACCTCACACTTCTCTGTATTAAATCCCATTAATCCTTCCTCCACCCACCTGGCAAATCGATCCAGATCCTGCAGCAATCGTTCACAACCATCTTCACTATCTGCAAAAAGACTAACTTTTGCATTATCAGCAAACTTGCTAATCTTGCCCTGTATCATTCATGTGGATGACAAACAGTAATGGCCCCAGCACCGAACCCCGAGGCACACCACTAGTCGCAGGCCTCCAGTCGGAGAAGCAACCTTCCTCCATCATCCTCTGCTTCCTTCCATGGAGCCATTTAGCTATCCATTCAGCTATCTCTCCTTGGATCCCATGCAATCTAACCTTCCAGAGCAGCCTACAATGCGGAACCTTATCGAATGCAGTCCATGTGTAACAACATCTACAGCTCTGCCTTCATCAACCTTTTTGGTCACATCTTCAAAAAAATCAATCAGATTTGTAAGACACGACCTCCCACGTACAAAACCATGCTGACTATCCCTAATCAATCCCAGCCCATCCAAATGCCTGTATATCCTATCCCTCAGAATACTCTCCAGTAACTTACCAACTACAGATGTTAAGCTCACCGGCCTATAGTTCAAAGCATTTTCCCTGCAGCCCTTCTTGAAAAGAGGCACAACATTTGCCACCCTCCAGTCTTCCTTCACCTTAAACCTAAGCTTCTCTGGTTCTCGATTCTCCTACTCTGGGCAAGTGACTGTGCGTCTACCCTCTCATGATTTGATACATCTCGAAAAGATGACCCCTCATCTCCCTGCGCTCCTGTAATGATGTATCCTCAGACCCTGACTATACTCCCTAGACACTCAAGGTACACTCAGAAATCTGCTCTCAGATCCCGCTCCACATTAAAAGGAACAAAAAATCCTGAATTCATTTGTTTGAACAGGGATTGCGGCGTTATGGTGAAATGAGTGATTATTTAAGGTACATTATGTGCTTTTAATCATTTGCTTTCTGCTTAATGTTTTAACTTATTCAAAAGTGCTTTAGGTTGATTAGGTTGTTGAATTATTTATTGTATTTTCAACAGTTTTTTTAAATTATTTTAAATTTCGGAGAAGGAGAAACAGTGAATAAGTTTGACAGATGATGATAATGCTGGGTGCAATGCTGTACGGTAAAGATTTTCAAAGTAGTTGAGAATGGAGGAACCACCGAGAGGGAGAACACAGGAAGACCTGGCATGGGGGGAATCGGCAAGAACTAAGGGGGACCACAAATGAAATGTGTTAAAAATGGTTTGTGTAAAATGGAATATTTTGTAACTTTGTCGGTGCCCTTAATGTGGCGACTCTTTGCATACCTTGGGTAAACAAAACAATGAATATGAATGAATGAATGATTTGAATGAATGAATGAATGAATGAATAGGTATATCGGCCAACTATTCACATACAAGGAATTTGCCTTGGTGCTCCGCAGTCAAGTGACAATATTACATAAAATGAGATAGGAATGATGCATAAAACGTTAAACATTTACAACAAAATATTATTGATTAAACATGTGAATTAAATAAAATGCCAGAGCAAAAAGAGGCTACAGATTTTTGGTTATTGAGTAGAGCTACTACTCGTGGAAAAAAAAGCTGTTTTTATGTCTGGCTGTGGCAGCTTTGACAGTCCAGAGTTGCTTCCCGAGGGAAGTGATTCAAAGAGTTTGTGGCCAGGGTGAGAGGGGTCAGAGATGATCTTGCCCGCTCACTTCCTGGCCCTTGCAGTGTACATTTCGTCATTGGAGGGAAGGTTGCTGTCAATAACCTTCTCAGGTGATCGGACGATTCGCTGCAGCCTCCGGATATCGTGCTTGGTGGCTGAGCCAAACCAGGCCATGATGGAGAAGGTGAGGACATACTATACGATGGCCGTATAGAATTGGCCCATCATTGCCTGTGGCAGATTGTGCTTTTGTTGGGGGAAACAGGAATGGGGGGACACAGGAAATGGGGTCACGGGGAATCAAAGCCAGCAGTGAGTCGTACTTAGTGAAACACCGGTTATCCTTTCACTCTCTTTAAAATAGTTACCTATAAAATAGTCTTTGACATGGAGAAAAATCAGTCTTTGAAAGTTAAAATAGACACGAAAAGCTCGAGCAACTCAGTCGGTCAGGCAGCATCTCTGGAGAAAAGGAATAGGTGACGTTTCGAGACGAGACCCTTCTTCAGACTATGCCTCCTTTGAAAGTTAAGTTTGAATCAGACCAATATGTGCAACTCCCAAAAGTGGGCTGCATTCCTGTTCCATCTGCCACCATCTGTATTCATAGCCGTTTGCTAAAAGTAACGTGCAAGTGACTGCAGATTAAAAATAGATCGAGAAATATTTGGAGAGACCCATTTATAATCATGTTCAAGTGTGAACACTAAAAGATATATATACTGCAGAATTAAGTACAGTATCTACATTTAACAAATAGGCTTGGTGCAAATGTTCAGATCAAAGTAGTGCACTGTATTTGGCTTAATTTCAACAGTCCTATATGTTGTATAATTTGCAACTTTGCTTCTGATTTACTGGGCCTGAACTCTCTAAAGCCTCTCGTTAGAAGGGAAAAAGAAATTAATGAGAATGTGTCAAAATCCTGATCTTTGATTGTCAATTAAATATGGTCACATAACTCATGCATTGAGATAACAGTATTTCATAATTTTGCTATTTTTATAGGAACTAAAGTTTTTTCCCAAATCGGAAAGAACAATCTGAAAGAATGCTAATGCATGACCCGTGTTCGTCTAGAAACGGGATCTGAGCTTGATGGATATTAGAAGTACTGGTGGGGTCAGGTGTAAAGGCAACAAGCAATGACGGCAAGGTGAAATGAAGTTTGATCCTGGAGGCAAGTCTGCTCACAACACAGTCTTGAGGATTTGAATGTCATGGGATTTTTCAACCCAACCCAGGTGACAGTTTTGGTCTCCAAATCTGAGGAAGGACATTATTGCCATAGAGGGAGTGCAGAGAAGGTTCACCAGACTGATTCCTGGGATGTCAGGACTGTCTTATAAAGAAAGACTGGATAGACTTGGTTTATACTCTCTAGAATTTAGGAGATTGAGAGGGGGTCTTATAGAAACTTACAAAATTCTTAAGGGGTTGGGCAGGCTAGATGCAGGACGATTGTTCCCGATGTTGGGGAAGTCCGGGACAAGGGGTCACAGCTTAAGAATAAGGGGGAAATCCTTTAAAACCGAGATGAGAAGAACATTTTTCACACAGAGAGTGGTGAATCTCTGGAACTCTCTGCCACAGAGGGTAGTCGAGGCCAGTTCATTGGCTATATTTAAGAGGGAGTTAGATGTGGCCCTTGTGGCTAAAGGGATCAGGGGGTATGGAGAGAAGGCAGGTACGGGATACTGAGTTGGATGATCAGCCATGATCATATTGAATGGCGGTGCAGGCTCGAAGGGCCGAATGGCCTACTCCTGCACCTAATTTCTATGTTTCTATGTTTCTATGACTCTTTGTGTACCAGTCACTGAAGTGGATCTGCAAACACGCATTACAAACCTTCCATTTAAAAATCTCTCTGCCCACTGTGGATGGCTCAATTGTAATCATACATTGTCTATCCGCGACAAAAGCTTTTCACTGTACCTCACTGTACTGCAAATGGTTGTTGGTGGTAACTTGACAACTTCCTGTTTCCACCGTATATTGATTTTAGGTAAAACGCCGCCACTTACGGCTGTGATATTTGGCCATCTTACTCAGTCCCCCTCCGCTCATCAGGTGCAGAGGATTCTTCCTATCAATGAAAAATAAAAGTGTTATTAGTGTTTTAAAAAATGTTGAGAATCTCTCTCTTGTCAATCACGCCATGAGGGCCACGCTCCTTCCGGTGGGAGAGGGAGGGATATAAAACCTGGAAGTGTGGGTGTGGCTCAGTCTCTGCAAGATCGGGGAGGGAGAGGTCATGACTGTCTGAGCGGTGAATCAACTGAACACACTGAATTTCTACTGATCTGCGAGTGTGGTGTTTATGTGATGTTTTTTGTGGTTTTATGGTGCTTTCACCCTGCTTGAAATGGTATGAAACTGCATTTGAATGTGGTGGCCTTGCACCCTGCATGAAATGGTATGAAACTGCATTTGAATTTGGTGGCCTTGCACCCTACATGAAATGGTATGAGACTGCACTTAAATTTGGTGGCCTTGCACCCTGCTTGAAATATGAAACTGCAATTCAATTTGGTTTTCTTGCACCCTGATTGAAGTGGTATGAAACTGCACTTGAATTTGGTGCCCTTGCATCCTGCTTGAAATTGCATTAAACAGCACTAGCATCTGGCGGCCTTGCACCCTGCTTGAAGTGGTATGAAACTGCACTTGAGTTTGGTGGCCTTGCACCCTGCTTGAACTGTTATGAAACTGCAATTGAAATTTGGTGGCATTGCACCCTGCTTGAAGTGGTAAGAAACTGCACTTGAATTTAGTGGCCTTGCACCTTGCTTGAAATGGAATTTCAAGGAATAGCCATGAGTCAACTGCTCGCCCACCAGCCGTGAGTGAGCTGCCAGCACATCAGGCTTGAGTGACTGAGCTGTCACCCCAAGAATCCATTTGGCCCACTATGTCCATACTAGCCCTCTGAAAACCAATCCCTCCAGCCCACAATACCACCCCCCCAATATTGGAATTGGTGGAGAGGTGGAATATTTCGTTGGGGGACCAGCCCTCCCGTGTGAACATGGGACCCAATGGGTCCCACTTAGTCTAGTTCATTATAAATAGTAATTGTTCATAATTGTCAGGTCATTTTATTCATTCTTTCTGGCTAAATCGTGTACGTTCTGGCCAATGGAACTGAAGAGAATTGTTACCATTTAGCCTGCATTCAAAGTGATGCAAAACCAAGGCTCACATTTCAGGTCCAGACTGGAAACATCACCTATCCATCTTCTCCAGAGATGCTACGTGACCCACTCAGTTACTCCAGCAGTTTGTCTCTTGTTTGTAAACCAGCATCTGCAGTTTAGTTTTTGAAGACACAGTGCGGATATAGGCCCTTCGGCTCACCGAGTCCACATCGACCAGCGATCCCCTCACACTAACACTATCTTACACACACTAGGGACAATTTACACTTGTATCAAGCCAAGTAACCTACAAACCAGTATGTCTTTGGAGTGTGGGAGGAAACCAAAGATCTTGGAGAAAACCCCCACGGTCACAGGGAGAACGGACAAACTCCGTACAGACAGCGCCCGTAGTCGTGATCGATCCCGGGTCTCTGGCACAGCAAGCGCTGTATGGCAGCAACTATACCGCTGCACCACCGTGCCACCCTTCAACATCTTGTTTCTAAACCATGGCATTACACAGTCATGTGTAGGATGGAACTGCAGATGCTGGTTTACAGTTACATGATCAACATGAACCCAGTCACTAATCAAAACTTTGTTATTTGCACCACAATTATACCTTTGTTTATTTGGCATACCTTATTTTTTTTTCAAATTTCCACAGATAGTTAAGTCAGACATTATTCAATTTTACATTTCTATCTCTCTGAAGGACATCCTTCAAATAACATTGTCAATGCAAACTGGCGAGAACCATGAACTAACTATTCTGCACTCGTTAGATATTTTATTCGTATCATATTTCCCCACACTTGATTTACATTGTTTTGATCCTACCAATCCACTTATTCTCTTGTTAAATTAAAGTAATAACTTAACTAGATGATATTTCAATTAGCTAGCAAGTATATAGAAATCTGCAAAGAAATTGATTTATTATCTTTCAAAGTTACTAATTGTTTGTATACTAATTGTGGTGGCCTCAATAGGCCTGACTTTGGGTGAACTTGGGGTTGGGGACTGGACATTGTGCCTTCCCCCACAGTGGTATCCATTGTGGGGGGATGATTTTTTTTTTGTCTGTAAGTAACCCTGCTAGTCTTTGTCCAAGATGGCTGCCGTGAAGGGAGAGTGGACGCTGGCGCGCTTTAGCTGCCGCTGCTCTCTTTTCACATTGTGTTTTTGATTTTTTGTTTTTGGACTGAATTCTGTTTTTAATTTGTGTTTCTGTGATGCCTTTATTATTTATTTTATTCTGATTATATGTTTTTTATTCCTGTTAATCTCTGTAAGGTGTCCTTGAGATTTCTGAAAGGCGCCCAAAAATAAAATTTATTATTATTATTAATGTACAAATTAGTGGAAAAATACTTTGACTAAGCCCATAATATATTCTATTGCAATTCTTTGTGGAAACATTAAGTTACAGCAATCTATCAGAAGTTAAGCAACACTGGATTTTATGAAGCAAGTACCATTTCATAGGAAACATATAATCTAATAAGTGATTCTATTTAATCGAATTATCCGCCTGATTCTCAGCTAACTAACTGCTACAACAACCAAAAATATATTCAGAGCATATCCTGAGGATCACTTTCGAAAGGACATTATGTATTTTCTATTTTTGTTTCTAATAAGTGTTGTTTCTCTCATATAAATTCAAACAGCATGTTACAAGAGTTACTATTGAATTCTGAGGTCATTCTCTTTGAAGTTTAGTTTAGTTTAGAGAAGAGATCCAGCACGGAAACAGGCCTTTGGACCAGCAAGTCAACGCCGACCAGCAATCCCCACACATTAACATTATCCTACACACATTAGGGACAATTTAAATTTCTACCAAGCCAATTAGCCTTCAAACCTGTCTGTCTTTGGAGTGTGGGTGGAAACCCACAGAAGATCTCGGAGAAAAACCACGCGGTCATTGGGAGAAAGTACAAACTCCGTACAGACAGCATCCGTAGTTGGGAATGAACCTGGGTATCTGGTGCAGTAATCGCTGTAAGGCAGCAACTCTACAGCTGTGGCACCGTGCTGCCCTGAAGTAAAGCAAAGTGAAATTGCCATTCCAACCCACCTTCCCTATTCATTACAGAATCAAAATGGCAGCTCCCAAGGATCAAGCTGCATATATAAAAATAATTGTAACCTTGCAATGTTTAAACTGATCAATGGCTAATTGTTAGAAATCTAAGGATATCTAAGGATATTTCCATTCCTCTAAGGACTCTATTTCTTGGAGCGCAGGAGGATGAGGAGTAATCTTATTGAGGTTTATAAGATCATGAGAGGATTGGATAGATGCACAGAGTCTTTTGCCCAGAGTAGGTGAACCGAGGACGGGAGGACATAGGTTTAAGGTAAAGGGGAAATGATTTAATAGGAATCTGAGGGGTGACTTTTTCCACACAAAGAGTGGTGAGTGTATGGAACAAGCTGCCAGAGGAGGTAGTTGGGGCAGGGATTATCCAAATGCTTAAGGAACAGTTGGACAGGTGCTTGGATAGGACAGGTTTGGAGGGATATGGACCAAATGCAGGCAGGTGGGACGTGTAGCTGGGATATGATGGCTGGTGCGGGCGTTGGGCCGATCTACCTGTTTCCCTGCTGTATCACTCTATGACTCCAGCTGAAATATGGAGAATATTGGGTACCACATTGTTATTGGAAGTTAGGTTATGGATTAATTAGCATGGGTATAGTTAGAGAGATCAAAGGACAATGTTAATCATATAATGAAGTGGTGATCATCAAGTTACTGTGATTGGATAATGTCAGAGAAAGAAAGGAAAGATAGATGGACTAACATTCATTGATCAGGATTAGCTCCTATGTGTGTGTGGGTGGTTTTTGTTATTGCTTAGCCAGTTGATCTTTACATGTTATTTTAAAAGATTATTCTGAGAAATACAAATAAAATTAATGTCAATTGGTACCCTATACCAATGAATACTAAAAATATAATGTACCACGCTACTCTGGTGATGTAAAGTGAAAGTTATTATCGCTAACTTTGTTCAAATTAAAAGCACCTTGGTATAGAAACAGCACACAGCAAATATAGACAATAGATACAGGATACTTTCAGCCCTTCAAGCCAGCACCGCCATTCAATGTGATCATGGCAGATCATCCACAATCAATTCCCCCTTTCCTGCTTCCTCCCCATATCCCCTGAAAATGCTATCTATAAGAGACCTATCTAGCTCTCTCTTGAAAGTACCCAGAGAACCGGCCTCCACCGCCCACTGAGGCGGAGAATTCCACAGACTCGCCACTCTCTGTGTGAAAAACTGTTTCCTCATCTCAGTTCTAGATGGCTTACCCCTTATTCTTAAACTGTGGCCCCTGGTTCTAGACACCCTCAACATCGGGAACATGTTTCCTGCCTCTAATGTGTCCAAACCCTTAATAATCTTATGTGTTTCAATAAGATCTCCTCTCATCCTTCTAAATTCCAGAGTATACAAGCCCAGCCACTCCATTCTCTCAGCATTTGACAGTCCCGCCATCCTGGGAATTAACCTTGTGAACCTACACTGCACTCCATCAATAACAAGAATGTCCATCCTCAAATCTGGAGACCAAAATTGCACACAATACTCCAGGTGTGGTCTCACTCCGGCCCTGTACAACTGCAAAGAATCTCTTTGCTCCTATACTCAACACCCCTTGTTATGAAGGCCAACACTTTCTTCACTGCCTGCTGTACCTGCATGCTTACTTTCAGTGACGGATGAACAAGGATCCCCAAATCCCGTTGTACTTCCCCTTTTCCCAACTTGACACCATTTAGATAATAATAATCTGCCTTCCTGTTTTTGCTACCAAAGTGGATAACCTCTCATTTATCCACATTAAACTGCATCTGCTATGCATCTGCCCACTCACCCAATCTGCCCAAGTCACCCTGCATTGTCATAGCATCGTCCTCACAGTTCACTCTGCCACCCAGTTTTGTGTCATCTGCAAATTTGCTAATGTTACTTTGATTCCCTTCATCAAGGGGGCGTCGTCGAGTATGGCTGCCCTGCCAGCATCTGTTAGTCCTTTCACCCTTTTTTTGATTTTTAGTGAGTTGAAAGTGTTTGTTTTGGAGGTCTAGTTTTTTTTATGTGGTGGGTGGGGGGAGGGGGACTTTATTTCCTAGTCCCTACCCGGTCGGAGAGTCGGCTTCCCTCCGAGCTGCTTCTTCGCCCCCTCCTCGCGGCCTACACTGGGACTGGAGCGGCGTTTCCTGTTGGGACTGGCTGGAACCTCAGCTTCGGAGGCGGCACAGCGCTGAAATATCATCGTGGAGCGGGCGATGCCTTACCCGGGTCACCGTGCGGTAAGCTCCGGAGTGCTGTGACCGCCAACTCCAACATCAAGGAGCTGTGGCTGCGAGTGTCCAGCCGCGGGTGGCGCTGGATTTAAAACACCGCGGAGCCTGGGATCCGAGATAGTCAGAGTCGGAGCTCCAACCAGCGCGGCTTGAGGACTTCGGGAGCCACGGTCTCCGGGGAGGAAGCAGCCCATCCAGAGATTCCAAGCCGCTGAGGAGTATTCACCCGACGCTGTAGTTCCATCATCCCAGCAAGAGGGCCTGAAGGATCGGGCTGCCATAGCGGCGACTGCGGAGGCCACAATAGGCCTGACTATGGGTGTCCTTTGTATATCTTTATATAAATCATTGATGTATATTGTAAATAGCTGGGGTCCCAGCACCGAGACTTGCGGTACCCCACTAGTCACTGCCTGCCTTTCTGAAAGGTACCCGTTAATCCCTACTCTTTGTTTCCTGCCTGCAAACCAATTTTCTATCCTTGTCAGCACTCTACCCCTAATACCATGTGCCCTAATTTTGCCCACTAATCTCCTATGTGGGACCTTATCAAATGCTTCTGAAAGTCCAGGTACACTACATCCACTGGTTCTCCCTTGCCCATGTTCCTAGTTACATCCTCAAAAAATTCCAGAAGATTAGTCAAGCATAATTTCCCCTTCGTAAATCAATTTGATAACAGTTTAATGGTGAGGGTTTACTATGAAACTCATGTCAATTTTCTCTCAATCTTTTAAAAGTGAATAGATGTAAAATTTATAAGGCACGATGTGGAGCTTAACTCAATAAATTGAAGATTAAAGAATTGTGCAGTTGATACGTAAACCATACACGCAGTGTTTTTGAATGAGCATTGGACTTAAGACTTTAGAGATGCAGCATGGAAACAGGCCCTGCAGCCAGGATCCCTGTGCACTAGCACCATCCCACACACTAGGGACAATTTACAATTTTACCGATGCCAATTAACCTACTAACCTGCATGTCTTTGGAGTGTTGGAGGAAACCGGAGCATCCATTAAAAACCCATGCGATCACAAGGAGAAAATACAAACTCTGCACAGACAGCACCCGTAGACAGGATCGAACCTATGTCACTGGCACTGTAAGGCAGAAACTATACCACTGTGCCAGTGTGCTGCAGTAACATAGGTAAAAAAT